>NW_025422828.1:0-173392 GCF_020497125.1 Mauremys mutica
TTGTTCCCTTTGATCATTGTATGTATGTTTATGTGATTTATGTATGTTTATTATCCACTCTAGAAATTGAAAGGGCTACAGCTGACTGGGAACAGGTGGTTTCTCTATCCTGCTCCAAACGTGGTCCACAAAAGTACTGGGACAATATTCATTGGGTTAGGTTGTGACTTTTAAGCTACTGTCTTGCATGGGGGGCAGCGTAGAGCCACAACACACTTGAACAAGCATCAGGGAGACTGTATCACAGGAAGGCACAATCTCTACAGTACAACACCTTACATGGGAAGGAGGGCATAGCAATCTGCTCCATCTATTAAGACAGGCACAAGCAGTCCCAGAGCTCTGCTGATCACAGGGGTTGCTATAGGGCATGGTTCTTTGTACAGCTGGGCAAAGAGATGGGGAGAAGATATTTACTCATCACGTTGCCCGGGTGCAGTCACACACCATCTAGCCCATAACCATCCTAGGGTTTGGTTTTATTGACCGAAAGGAACTAAAATTGGAACACCACAAAATCCAGCCCAAATCTTTTCCTTGGGTTTGACCCTTTCTTAAGGAGTGCTCAGCCCTCAGCCTAAGTAAAAGCATCAAGGCGAACAATTTCAAATTTGGCTGTCTAAAGTTAGGCAACAAAGTCCATATTTAGGCACCTAAATAAATTACCATTTTTCAGAAGTACTGTGCACCCACAGCTCTCATTAAAGTCAATGGGAGCTCACTACCTCTGGAAATCAGGCCACCTGTTTATTGGAAGGACCTTACAATAATTTTAGACTCCCATGTTTTGAAAGTTTAGCTCCTGTGAACACTACAAAGCAAAGCAACACTTACTTGTACTCAGATAACACCAAGGAGGGAAAAGCAGTGGGAGGTCTGTAATCACTCAGTAAGATGCCATTTCCATGGTAAAGTGGGTTAAACAGGAAGGTGAATCATAGAACATTTTAGTTATTTAATCCCAAAGTTATGTGCTAGCGCTCAAAGTCTCAAACAACAAAAAGAGAAGAGGGCAAGTCAGCAGATAAATTATTCTAGCCCACTTGCCTCCCAAAAATGTGCTAGTTTCTGCAATTTTCCACCAAAGAAGCTACTGACCTTTGCAAAAGCCCATGATGCATCATTTAGGGACATCATGTCTGACAAAAGTGCCACAAGAACATGGGAGCTGGACTAGTGGTGTCCAAGGGACGTGGTGGTTTTCAAGTACAGTTTATGATGCGGTTTTACAAGGGTGGGGACATCAGGGTGGTTTTTGAATCAGTCAGAAGGACTTTGTGGGACCTTACTTGATTTTTGAAAATTTTACAATAAATTAATGTGGTTAGGGGTAGGTTGGCTGTCCTCTTTCTTAAATAAATAATCTGTCCACCCTCGTGCTCACTTAATACTGAAATCAATTTGGTCTCTCTCTCTCTCTCTCTCTCTCTCTCTCTCTCTCACTTTTCCTGGGTATTGGAAGAAAAACTCTTAGGAAGCTTTTGATAGCAGAAACAGACTGTCAGGAGTCTACCCTCACTTGAAACTGGGCGGTTTCAAAGTGAGGACCCGCATGTCTTCCCCCACCCCAAAATCCTAGGGTAGGTCTCCCCTTCGGCTGCCACCACCCGGTCAATTCCGTGGGCCGGGACACCCCTGGTTCCCCCCTTGGGAACACAGATCAATTCACAGAGGAGGAACCTCCCCCCTCCTCCCTCTCTCCAGCCTGCTCTGGAGACAGAGGTGCTTGGATTCAAACGCCTTGAATCTCTACACACAGGGAAGCAGCCCACTTCCCCCTCCCCTTCCCCTGAATTTCCCCAAGGGAAGGAATTAACCAAGTCCAAAGAAAAGAAAAGAATTTATTAAAGAATAAAAAGAAAATACAGAATCTCTATGAGCCCAAGCTGGACACTCATAGGGTATAACCTTATCAATCTCTGGAGAGAATCCCCTCTCCCCCTTTTCTCAGTAAAAGCAATATCAGCAAACAGGAATAAAGCATTTCCTTTAGCAAACACACAATTGCCAATATAAAAATCAAATCATAAGACTAATTCGCCTTTCTAATTAATACTCACTATTAATTAGTAGAAACTACTCCAGGAGAACTTGGAGACATGACTGTACTCTGTTAGATCCAAAAACAGTTCTCATTGGTCCTCTGGTCAGGTGGTCACCAGGTACTACATGTTAACCCTTTACAGGTAAAACAGACTTTAACCCTTAACTATCTGTTTATGACACAGACATACAGAATTACAATAGTAAGGATAAAAACGATGGTGCACGGAGGTGAGAAAGTCACATTCTCCGTTTGCCAAATGTGCCCAGCTCCAGGAATTTCAAAATGCTGGTGTAAAGCCAATACATTGGCTCTACACTGCCCAGGGACTTCTTATATGCGAGGGAAATCCCCCAATAGCTGTCTCCCTAGCTTTTTGATCCCTGCATGCTGGCAGAGCTATGGAAAATGGTCATAGCAGAATGACAAATCAAGCCACAAGACCTGACTTCATGGTTTTCTCTGGAGAACTAGTGACATGACAATAGGTTGAAACCTGAACAGTGGCCTGGTCCAACTCAGTTAGGACTTTCTCCAACTCTGATTGAAGTCAGTGGGAGTATTTTCATTGACTTCAATGGGATTTGGATCAGGTCATTTGTGGAGAAAGGTTGTTTCATCAGACTTTGTTTAAAACTCATTGTGTTTTTTTTGTTTTGTTTTTGGGTAGAACTTAAGTCAAACTCTGGAAATGAAGACCTAGAAATCTTGATATTTCTAAGGCGAAAAGCAAGCAGAAAAATACAACGGTATAAGACTGTTATTATATATCATGAACAAAGAGTCAAGGGAACACGATGAAAACAACTGCTTCACAGTTCACCGTTAAGATAAGTAACTCCCCCATCCCTAATTCCCCCCCAAATTTCTAACTCAGTAATAACTGAGATCTAATCAGGAAAAATTATAGCTGAAACATGTAGAGCAGTGGCAGTTTTTTTGTTCTGTGTTTGTACAACAACTAATACAATGGGTCCCCCCAGTGCATGACTAGGACTCTGAGGCACGGCACTAATACAAATCCACAACAATAATAATCCATAACACAGTTGGTGGTGACAGCTAGATTGATGCTGATAGAGACCTGATGGCAGCAGTTGGCAAGAAGTTAGATTAAAACATTAACAAAGACCAGCACAATTTATCCCTCATTAACAGGAGCGCCCATCACAAGGTAGGGAGAAGATACGCCAATATGAATAATCTGGATAAAAAAGGACTAAAGGGGGACTATGGAAAGAGACTACAAATATTTGAAAGAGGGAGGAAGAGGTACTACGTTACATGGTTAAACAGAATACGATGAGGAGTGATGGGATGAAATTTATTGTAGGCTGAATATCAGGAGACACTTCTGTACATTAGGCTGTGGAACAGTCTCCCAAGGGCCGTGATGGTAATTCAATCACTCAGCACAACTTAAACTGGACTGGACACTGCATTAGTAAATGTGCAATATGGAATGATCCTGTATTGGCAGGGAGAGGCAATGGATTGGACCTAATAGGTATTTTCCATGCCTAGGATCCATTATTATTGAGCTGAAAGAGAAAAAGTTGAGGAGAGAGAGAGAGAAAGAGAAATCTTGGTTGTTGCTGTTGTATCACAGCGGAGGGGGCAAACACAATGGTGTGAAAGCATTGCTGGCTGGGAAAGGCTGTCCCCGGCCTCACACATAAGCGGTGCGTGGTACAGGCTGTTATGGGATGAGTAATGCCATTGGCTCGTCGCAAGGCTGCATCAGATGCTGTTTTTCTTAATCCCTCTGCTTTGCTCTGTCACTTGGTTGGTAAATTTTTGTTAGTCAAACTGGCCAAAAGGGAGCTGCATTAGTAAAGAAGGAGGATTGATACGGCTGCCATAATTGTCATCCGAAACATACATACATTATATATATGTGTACACACACATATATATTGCTGCTCGCACAAGGATTCTTTATCTGTCTCTGGCAGATGCCAAACTAAAAAAAAATAAAATAAAATAAAGAGAATCTAGTGCTGGTAAAAGATGCTGGCTCAGATTCTAAGAGCCACTGAGCTCCCAGAGCTCCCATTGGCCTCAATTGGGTGCTCAGACCTTTGAAAACCAGGCCCACAGTACGTATAGTGCTGGGAACTCATGTCCTGAGGCCTCACTGGTCATAAGGGCTGACAAGGTCCTCTCAGTGATGGTCCTTTCTGATTCTCTTAGACCTATCAGTGGATTTTGACCTGGAGAGATTCCCTGATAGGACTGAGAGAATAATTCAGTTTCAAAGACCCATTCAGTCTGTGACCTTTCTACTGAGTTTGCCAGGGACCAATTTGAAGTGGCAGGTTTTATAATGTGGACACCTGTCTACTAAATACTGGACCGAAGCCACTGACTCATTTCACATCCCACAGGCTGCTGAATGGTAACAGCTTTCATCACTGGTAAGCTGGGCTAGATTCAAACTGGCACCCTATGTTTGAAAGAAGCCACTCCTGTATAATGTCTTTTTTATTTCTTGTCCAAGGAAAATAGCCAAAAGTGTGTTCTCCTTCCCTTCCACCTCCTTGTCCCACCATGTCTCAGGTCACATTGTGGCACCTGGCATGATGCATAGTGGTCCTGCAACTTAAGGTCTGCCTACAGAACACCTCAGTCTCCATATGTGGAGGATACATATGCCTACAGGAATTTGTCACCTCAGACTCAGCCCAGGAAAGATCCATACTCAAGGCCTGAGGTGACTTGGCACAGCTTTCCTATATCTGATCAGAACGGGAGCATGTGCTCCAGCTTAGCGAGTGGAAGGAGATATCAGAGCAGACTGGTCCTTTGGCTGTAGGGGGCAGTGGTGGGCACGCACATATGGACACACATGCCCATTGATGATGCAGCTGTCAGATTTTAGAGGGAGGAGGCTTGCACTGGGTCCTAAAGCTGCCTGCCTTTACCCTGCACAACTGCATTGGTTCCACATTCTGTTCTCAGTGGTGTAAATAGACAATGGAATTCAGGAGGAACCTACATTTTCCCCAGATGAAGTGCAGCATGGTGCACCAGTTTATACAGGGGGTATGAATTGCCCGCTATTGTTTAAGTCAAGGGTTCTCAACCCTTTTCTTTCTGCCTCCCCCAACATGCTACAAAAATTCCTCCTCTCACCTGTGCCACAACAACTATTTTTCTGCATAGAAAAGCCAGGGCCAGCATTAGGGGGTTGCAATCAGGGCAATTGCCCCGGGCCCCCTGCCACAGGGGAACCCATAAAGCGTAGTTGCTCAGGCTTCAATGTCAGCCTTGGGTGGTGGGGTTTGGGGGCCTGGGCTTCAACCCCTTACAATGGGGCTTTGTCTTTCTGCCCTGGGCCACAGCAAGTCTAATCCTGGCCCCGCTTGGTGGACCCCCTGAAATCTTCTCTTGGCCCCCGGCCCCCTGGTTGAGAACCACTTGTTTAAGTGGCATACTGGTTTTATGTACTCCAGTGATAACAGCATAATGCTAATATGCAGGCATGTGCCAATGGTAGAGCTACAGTGTTATCTGCAAATGGCAGCACGTTCTGAAAGTGTATTCGATACGCCTTTGATACTATCGCAAAGATTTCCATGGACACACTGTTCTATGTGGACAGCACCATTCTTCATTCAAAACACAGTGGCTCTTGTTCTCATGTAGCAGCTTACTGGGCTGCACGAAACACGCCGGCAGCCAGATGTTCTGAACAAGAGCTTTGCAGCTCTTCACACTCCCTTAGAAAGCAGATATGACTGAATTTAAATTATAACATCTCTTGCCCTTCATAATGCATCAGCTCTGTATGTGCCCTACATGGCCATGCCTGAGCAACACACCCACCCTTGAAGCCATGCCCACCTCAGTTTCATGACCAATCCCTTACTCTACAACCCATCACCTTCCTGATGTACTTCTTGTGTCCGCCTGTGATGCACGTCCCTAGCTGTTTGCCACATTTTGCACCTCTTACCACTGGTGCTGATGCTATTGTTCCAGGAACTGTATATAGCCCTAAGAATATACACTGAACTCCTTTAAGAAAAAAAACCCTCCTGAACTTAGAAGAGTCTGGAAGCCCCAAGGAAGCAGGAGCAGCACAGCACACAGAATTTTGTTATCGGACAAATAAAACAAGTGGGTAAATGTCACTATCTCCCTCCAAACATTAAAAAAACCTGATTGAGTGTAAAAGATGTCAATCCTGGGCAAGTAAAGCAAACTCTCTTTGAGCTGAATATACACACGCTAATGACAGCTTCAGTGTGTAGCTGCAATGCATGCCAAGATAAAAAAAAACAAAACCCAGGCTCTTTACCTTTACATTTGAAATCAGAATGGACAAAGCCCTGAAGACTACACTGCTGGGAAGAAGCTTGCTCCTGGCCCCCATGTCGGGAGAACAGGGCAACCTACAAATCCTCCGAATTATGAAGATGTAGGTGTCACTTCTCCTGGATAAGCCACTATTTAAAGTTCTGCTAACGCTCTTAAGAGTCTAGAAGTGCTGAAACCATTTGGAAGTGAATACAAACTATTTATGTAACACACAAACCAGGCCCATGTCCAAAACACCGGCCGTTGATCGGAAAAAGATATTGTCCAAAGCCAATCTTTCAAACACCAGTGACAATGCCAAAGCATCCAGTCATCCAGATAGTGCTCAGGAACTGCTGCAACCCCTGGACAACTTCCCTTGCAAACACTGGCAACTGTGATGGGCAGTGATGCAACCGCCTTCCTCACTGCTTCCTTTGCAAACCCAGGCAAGGGTGCCAAGTTGCCCAGACAGCGCCAGGCACTGCTGCAGCTCCATACTGCCTCCCTCCCAAAGAAAGGCAATGGAGCCCATGTGCACAGATGGTGCCAAGTGCTGCTGCACCTCCCTCGTTGCTCCCCTCACAACTACTGGCAGTGGAGCCAAGGTGCCCAGACGGTGCTAGTCAGAGATGCGCTCCCCATACTCGTTCCATTGCAAACACTGGCAATGATGCCAAGATACCCAAACAGTGCCAGGCATTGCTGAAGATCCTGTGCATTACTCCTCCTGCAAATAACGGCAATAGTGCCAAGGTGCCCAGATGGTGCTCTGGTAGCTTTCTCACCCTGCCCTTTATTGCTTGTTAACACTGGCAGTGATACTAAGCTGCCCAGAACAACATTAGAAATCTTCAAAGGACTCCCTGGGCAAAGAGGAGAAAGAACTTCAGTGGTGGAGATAGGTGGGGTCTCTTTCTCAAATTTATTCTACAATAACTGTTTGTTTGCATAGGCCCATCTCGATGCTATCTAAGGCTTTGTTTACTCTGCAGATTTCAACCCTCAGTGTAGACCCAGTGCAAACCACTAGCGCAGACATGCTAAACCACAATTTGCACCGATGCAGCGTAACTTGGCTTGAAACCTGCTTTGTTTACAATAGGGGCTTGCATTGGTGCAGTATACTGGGGGCTAGCCACCCATGGCAAATCCTCACGGTAGATATGGCCAAAACCTTGACCCATGTTCAAAATCATGCTAAGTGCTGAACTCAGGGAGGCCAACCCTGCTCCCCCTCTCAAGCTACCTTTGTTTATCATCCTTCACAGAGTCAACAGCTAAACTCAGGCCTTGGCAGGCAAAGGTTGAAGCCGATCAAATGGTTTCTAGTGATGCCATCAGACATGCTCCCCTGTCCCTCCTTTGCAAAAAGCAATTCAGCCTCTTCAGCCAGATGCAAGCCTCTCCCCATCCTGCTCTAGCGTAAACATTGACGGAAGATGAAGGGCTGCATCTGAGCTCTTAAATGCCTCAGACTTTGATTAAAAATGTTTTTGTCAATTAGGGATTGATTTTTGCTGCTCATTTAGGTGATGGATGTCGGGGCTGACGGAGGTGATATTTTACCCCGTGGAGGCAAGCCATCGGGACGACTGGGTGAAGGCAGAGAACACATTTCCATGCTCCAGTTTTCCAGTGCTGACTGAACGGGCAGGACCGGGAGAACACGGGGCAATAAAAGCCTGGAAAGGAAAGTGCTGCAGCCCACTGGAGGGAGGGGAAGCACCATCTGCCAGCAGTTTGGGGAGAACGTTTCCCACAGGCTCTTACCTGAGAGCGCAGTAGAATCTGGATGCAGGTTTCCAAACAGGGCCGGGTCGGGCTGCTGCTTTGCAGAGGCATGCGTAAATCGACATGCAAATGCAGTCCCTACCAACGGTCCTGGGGTAGGGACCAATACATTCTCATATATTTGCCATGCCAATACTCACTCATTCAGACCCAGCATTCCCCCCAGGAATCCTCATTCAGGCAGAGGCCTGCCCCTGCCTACGCAGAAATAGTAACATCACCTCAGATGCTATTTTTTATCCCATCTCGCCCTGCATGGAAGGGCATCTCTGCGGGGCACCATTTCTGATAGGTTTCTGCATGGAAATCCAACAGAGTTAGTACCGCTCAGAGCTGAATCCCCTACAGAGCTGCTACTGAGCAGCCAAAGTGAGACCTGCCAATGGCAGCATGGGCTTTGCTGGAACCCGACTTCCAGGGGGCCGGGGAAGCAGCACAGAGGTATGTGGACAGCTCCTCTCTGTGCAGCTCAAGGAGCCCTTTTCTGCCAGATCCACAGATTTTCAGGGTTGAGATGCCTCCCCACAGTCTGAAGCCCCTCAAAGCTCCTACCCCCTGAGGGGATGATTTATTTATAGGGCACTCCATGAGGGTTCCTTAGTAGAATATAATCTTGGTTTAAGCTCTTGATTCTAGCAAAATTCTCAGTGGGAGTTTTGCCTAGGTAAAGGTTTCAGCGTGTGACACATTATTATAGACTCATAGACTTTAAGGTCAGAAGGGACCATTATGATCTTCTAGTCTGACCTCCTGCACAACGAAGACCACATAATCTCACCCACCCACTCCTGTAATAGACCCCTGACCTATGTCTGAGCTACTGAAGTCCTCAATTTGTGGTTTAAAGACTTCAAGGTGCAGAGAATCTTCCAGCAAGTGACCTGTGGCCCACCCTACACCATCAAGTGACCTGTGGCCCATGCTGCAGAGGAAGGCGAAAAACCCTCAGAGCCTCTGCCAATCTGCCCTGGAAGAAAATTCCTTCCCGACACCAAATATGGCAATCAGCTAAATCCTGAGCATGTGGGCAAGACTCACCAGCAGACACCCAGGAAAGAATTCTCTGTAGTAACTCAGATCCCACCCAGTCTAGTATCCCATCACTGGCCACTGGACATATTTACTGCTAATAGTCAAAGATCAATTAATTACCAAAATTAGGCTATCCCATCACACCATCCCTCCATAAACTTATCAAGCTTAGTCTTCAAGCCAGATATGTCTTTTGCCTCCACTTGATGGTACAATCAGCCAACAGTGATGTCTAATGTTCTGACTTACAGTGGAGTCGCATAGCACCTTCCCAAGACACTTTACAAGTGGTAGTTAATTGAACTCTGCTATGCTGCTGTGAGAAAGGTAGAAATATTATTATTCCATTTTACAGATGGGTAAACTGAGACACAGAAAGGAGGGGAAGGGACTTGTCCCATGTCACACAGAGTCTGGGTAGAAGCATCAAAAGAGGAAGCAAGTCTCGAGAAAGTTAGAAGTGGAAACAGAAAGAAGCAAATCAGAGCACGAGGTTCATGGAGTGGGCTAGGACACGGAGAAAGTGAGAGGCTCAGGGAGAGGCCCTTTTGAAGATTTTAAGAAGGGTGATCTAGGGATGGAGACTAAGGAGCCCACAGTTTTCTATCCTAGACATCCTGCAGGACATTGGGCAAGTCATTTAGCCTCTCTGTGACTTGATTTTCCCATGTGAAAGACAGGGATAAGGATTCCTACCTGCTTCTCCAGGGGGTTGAGAGGCTCCATCTACAGAAACCTGTAAAACTTTGAGACCCTTTGCTGACAAGTGCTGCAGAAATGCAAAGCATCAGTGGGTTTGATTTTGCTTTTCTGGCTTCCTTTCCCCTTGCCATTAAACCCAGCATTAGCAACCCTGCCACTACAAGGTGTGTGGGGGTGGGAAGGCCAGGGGTTCCTCCAGACATTTCGCCGCCCCAAGCAGGGCGGCGTGCTGCGGGGGGCGCTCTGCTGGTCGCCGGGAGGGCGGCAGGCGGCTCCGGTGGACCTCCCACCAGAGGAGCTGCGGGACCAGCGGACCCTCCGCAGGCACGCCTGCAGGAGGTCCACCAGAGCCGCCTGCCGCCCTACCAGCGACCGGCAGAGCGCTCCCCGCAGCGTGCCGTCCCAAGCACGCGCTTGGCGTGCTGGTGCCTGGAGCTGCCCCTGGGGAAGGCAATACAGCCACTGGGGCACAGCAGAGTCAATGCATATTTGTGAAGATAAATGGGAGAGGGCAGGTCTACACTAAGGGCGGGGGTCGAACTAGGGTACGCAAGTTCAGCTACGTGAATAGCGTAGCTGAATTCGAAGTACCTTAGTTCGAACTACTCACCCGTCCAGACGCCGCGGCATCGAACTCCGCGGCTCCAAGGTCGACTCCGCCACCGCCTTTTGCAGTGGTGGAGTACCGGAGTCGACCGCGGCGCTTCCGGAGTTCGAACTATCGCGTCCAGATTAGACGCGATAGTTCGAACTCCGAGAAGTCGAACTCACCGCGTCGACCCGGCTGGTAAGTGTAGACTAGCCCTGAGAGAGGACAGCTAAGAGCGAGCACTGCAGGGCTGCATGTCACTCATATTACTGCTCAGGGGTTACTGCAAACATGAGAACCACATCTCCAGTCCTGTAACTACCTCGCTTCTGACTCATGAGGCCAGACAGTGTCTGTATACACAGGGGTGCTGTTAGGTGGGATGTCTGAGGTCATTGCAACAGGGTTAGTCCTCAAAGGCATCCCACATAGGTAGAACAGAGGGGGAAGAAGGTCACTAGGCAGGCTGGGGGAGTGCACATGGACACTACATCCGCTATGCCCTGCAGCAGGAGATCCCCACAGGCCAGCCCTGAATCATAGAATACCAGGTTGGAAGGGACCTCAGGAGGTCATCTAGTCCAACCCCCTGCTCAAAGCAGGACCAAACCCAACTAAATCATCCCAGCCAGGGCTTTGTCAAGCCTGACCTTAAAAACCTCTAAGGAAGGAGATTCCACCACCTCCCTAGGTAACCCATTCCAGTTCTTCACCACCCTCCTAGTGAAAAAGTTTTTCCTAATATCCAACCTAAACCTCCCCCACTGTAACTTGAGACCATTACTCCTTCTGCAGGACTCGCACTTGTCCTTGTTGAACCTCATCAGATTTCTTTTGGCCCAATCCTCTAATTTGTCTAAGTTGATCTGTATCATATCCCTACCCTCCAGTGTATCTACCACTCCTCCCAGTTTAGTGTCATCTGCAAACTTGCTGAGGGTGCAGTCCATGCCATCCTCCAGATCATTAATGAAGATATTGAACAAAACCAGCCCCAGGACTGACCCTTGGGGCACTCTGCATGATACCAGCTGCCAACTAGACATGGAGCCATTGATCACTACCTGTTGAGCCCAACAATCTAGCCAGGGTCGGCTCCAGGCACCAGCAAAACAAGCAGGTGCTTGGGGCAGCACATTTCTAGGGGTGGCATTCTGGCGCCAGCCATCATAGGTGCCGACTCTGGGGCATGGGGAAAAAGTGCCTCCGCCACCCCAGCTCGCCGCCCCAGCTTGCCTCCGCCTGCTCCCCTGAGCGCGCCGTCGCTGCTCCGCTTCTCCACCCTCCCTCCCAGGCTTGCTGCTTGCGAAACAACTGTTTCACGCAGCAAGTCTGGGAGGGAGGAGAAGCCAAGCAGTGGGGCGCTCGGGGGAGGCGGTGGTGGTGGAGCGGAGGTGAGCTGGAGCGGTTCCTCTACCCGCCATTACTTCCTGCACCCCCCCTCAGCTCACCTCCGCTCTGCCTGCTCCCCTGAACGTGCTGCTGCTCTGCTTCTACCCCCTCCCTCCCAGGCTTGCTGCACGCAAAACAGCTGTTTCGCGCAGCAAGGCTAGAAGGGAGGGAAAAGCCGAGCGGCGGGCGCTCGGGGGAGGCAGTGGTGGTGGAGCAGAGGTGAGCGGGAATGGGGAGCGGTTCCTCTACCCCACGTTACTTCCTGCGCCCCACCACGCTAGCTCACCTCCGCTCCTCCTGCTCCCCTGAATGCACTGCTGGCTCCTCTTCTCCGCCCTCCCTCGCCTGAGAGGGAGGAGGGAGAAGCAGAGCAGCGGCACACCCGGGGGAGCAGGCGGAGCGGAGGTGAGCTAGGGTGGGAGGTTGCGGTGGGCCCCCAGGAAGCGATGGGGGGGGGAAAATGCGGCACGCCCAGGGGAGGAGGCGGGGCTGGGGATTTGGGGAAGGGGTTTGGAAGGGGTGGAGTTGGGCATGAAAAAAAGGGGGGAGTGGCCAAATTTTTTTTGCTTGGGGCGGCAAAAATCCTAGAGCCAGCCCTGGATCTAGGCAGCTTTCTATCCACCTTATAGTCCATTCATCCAGCCCATACTTCTTTAACTTGCTGGTACAATGTGGGAACATTGTGCATGAAGCAGAGAACGGGGGGCATCCCTACCCTTTGAACAGATCTATAATTCCTCTCCTGCCTTGCACTCATAGGGAATACAGGTGCCCACTGTACAGGAATGCTCCCCATTTTAAAGCACCTATCCCTGGAGAGACACAATTACGCTCTCCTCTGTTTCCAAGGGGAAACCATGGGAAAACCCATGGGCCTCTCTGTACATCATGCTGTCTGAATTTGACATGGACCCATCATTGCAGTATCTAGGCTCCACGTACAAAATCAAGGGTTGCACCACATCTATCTGAAAAATAAACAACCTCCCTTCCCCGTGTTAAACTGCTTTCTCTGGCCCTATGCTCTCCCTGTTAAACTCTCCCAACTTCAGTACCATCTCTCACCATGCATCTGTATCTATATTTTACCTACATATGCTGATGAGATCGTTAAATTTATCAGCTCTGCCCATTCATTTGATGTTCATTAAGGATCAGGGTATCATTCCTTTCATCTGGAAATCAAGAGGGAAATGGCCCTCACCCCTTTGGAGACATTAAAGTGAAATGGGTACCACTTTATTTTAAGTGCCCATTAACTAAAGCATAACTGAGACCCAGTTACAATGGGTGCCTCAGGGGAATGTACATATGAGACACACATAGAAGCAGTAAATGGCATCCAGTACAATAATCAGCTCTTGTGGAATAAACATCAAAGCAATTCACAGTGCAGGGATAGTTAAGAGCCTATTTTACTCCTAAAAATAAGGAGAGATGCAGGACTGAAAACTCTCCAGTCCTTTTTGTAAGACTTATTTAAGTCTTATTAAAATATTACTTCTCTTTCCTTTTAGTCAATTGAAACGCTTAATTCATCTTCTGTGATTTTTTCCACACTTAACTATTGGGGGTGGGGTGGGGTAGAAAGACTCAATATTATTAGTTAAAGGAGCTAATTGGTAGCTTCTTTTTATCTTAAAAGCTCCCCCTGCACTCTTTACAGGTTGGGTCACCATAGCTTTCTTAATCTTTCAAGATTATTCTTCTGGGGCTTGAAGAGACTTCAGTCGACTCTTAAATCTTTTCATTTCACCTCATTTAAATATTTTGGCCAATTCCTGGCATTAATGATGATGAATAGGATTTAAGATTAAAGCCTTAATAAATTTTGGAAGGCGGAAAAAATCTTTCATTTCCAATAAAGCATAAAGCAGTTTCCCTCTCTTTCTGTTCTTGCCTGCATTCTCTCTCTGAATGTGCTGTCGCTCACTCTCTCCATCTGTCTGCCTCTGCTCTGGTTGTCCATCTGCCTTTGATTTCTCTCTGCCTGATTCCATTCCCATTGAAGTCAATGGAAATTTTGTCACTGAGTTCAGTGGGAGTAAGATCAGGCCCTTATGTTCTTTCTCTGTCTGTGCTCTTACTTGCTCCTCAGCTGTCTTTCTCTGCTCCATCTGCCTCCTCTCTCTTTCTCCTGTTTGTCTTTCATTCTAGCACATATGTCCAATGTATAATATTTAAAAAATATAATTCTTAAAAATCATTAGCTAAGCTGTCACCAGCAATTAGAGAAATGGTTTGGATAAGAACCAACGTGAAACATCTCTCTAAGCAGAGCCCAAACCTTGCTTGAGGAAATAATTCACTTCTCCTTTACTTCTCTCGCCCCCCACACACATACACACACTCTTGTGCACATCTTGGTTTAATCCAGTAATCTGTTCTCCCAGTCTTTGAGTCAGTGGAAACCAGGCTGAATTGGGAATCTTGCTGCAATGAAGCTAGTGATATTTCCACACAAATTTCTTTCCCAAGGAAGAGGAGATAATCTCAAGTTTAAGGGTCAGTGCTCCCAAAGTTTGGGTTACGTATATTCAGAGGTGGATGGATCGGGTGAGCTCAGATTTCCCACTGGGTTTACTCATGTTTAAGTAACCATCTCAGCCATCAGCCCCAGTGCCAGCAGAGAACAAGGGTTGGTGGAATGTTTTTGGGTGGACATCTGAGGCTGTCTGAATTTTAGCAGGTCCTTTTGGCAGACGTGTACCTCCCAATGTGGTACAATGTTTCAAGCTTTGCATATTGCTCTATGTTGGTGAGGATTGGTAACTACTGTACAGCAGACTCAAATGAACTCTGAGCTTCAGTTTTGCAAGCATACCAAGGACAGAACTTCATCTGGAGTCAAAGTGAATTCTATGCATGGAGTAACTGCAAGATCAGGAGATGGGAACCCATCCCTAGAGCACAGAGAAGAGATGAGTTTGCCAACCTTGTCTACACTTACATTTTATAGTGCTCTAACTTACCCCCTGAGCGCAGCAAGGCTGAGCGCTTTAAAGTGCTAGTGTAGACAGGCTCCGAGCGCCGGGAGCATCCCCTCGTGGAGGTGGATTACCAGGAGCACTGGGAGAGCTTTCTCCCAGCGCTCACGCGCGACCACACTCACACTTCAAAGCACTGCCGCAGGAACATTCCTGTGACAGCGCTTTGAAGTTTCCAGTGTAGTCATGCCCTTAAAAACAGCTGCACGGACTAATGTGGTATCGCTCATCCTTAAGTGAGACATCCAAGACTAAATAAGCCATGGAGACTGAACTAACATCACTACATAGAAGCGGACTCGCCTAGTCAAGATTGAGGCACATTAGCAGTAGACAGCATGCAGGTAGCTGGCTCTGCTGTTGACCGTGCTGTTCCTGTATTGTGGATAAAGAGGCCGAATAGGATAAATTAGCACCTAGACACCACACTGATAGGGTATAGTTAGATAAGGGGCTTCAGACTCCAGGGCTGTAAATCTAACCTCTTTCACTAGCACTAAAATTCATTTTAAAATGAGGGAGAAAAAATGCATTTTCCCAGACTTCAGTTAGAAAGCTCCATGATAGAAACAAACATTTATGATGCTCGGAATTAAAAATTGGTCAGTGTGGTGGGAATCAGGTAAACTACAGGTCTGGTATAGATTACAAGCATATTGGGCAAGCTGAAATGCAGCTCCATGCTTAAACATGCACAACTCTATTTACCAAAGTTCATTTTTAGACTAGAACTGGCCAAATTTTCCATTAAAGTCCTTTAACAGAACAGAGTGGGCAAAGCCTAGGATTTATTCGGGCCAGTGAAAGATGGGCAAGAATGAAGGTGCGTGAGGGTGGAGCTGAGAGAGATTATTGCTAACGCTGTGTTGTACTGGGAAGATCATTAGAGAAAAAGAAAGGAGAAGAGTCATACCATCACAAGGACAAGGCTTATGTGTGGATTAGGATGGATTTTTTTTTATTTTTATTACCCCAGGCTAATAAGGAACACAGTGGGGGAAGCAAATACCAAAAGGGCACAAATCTGGCCAAATGCCATCATTTAAAATTAAAAAATCATCAACTGCTCACTAAGATCAGCCCGTTGCCAAGGCACGTTGACCTTGAAAGAGGAAGGATGTTCTTATGGCCAAGGCACTGAGACTCAGGATACTTGGGCTCACCCCCTAGCTCTGCCACAGACTTCCTGTATGACCCTGGGCAAGTCACCGAGTTGCTCTGTGCCCCAGTTGCCCATTATGTAAAATGGTGGGTAATTAGCCTTCCTTTCTCCCACCCTTCCTCTGGCCTGTCAATGTAGACTGTAAGCTCTTTAGCATGGGGAAAATGTCCTGGATATTTTAGGCATTTCTTTTCATTCTGAAATTTTGTCAAAATGTCAGAATTTGGAAAAAAAAATCAACTCTATGTTTTTAATAATAAACCAACAGACATTCACTCTTTAAAGAAGAACACACCATCAACCAAAACCTTGTCCCCAGACAACAGCCTGATAAAAATCTAATAGGTCTCTTCCATTTCCAATTTCTAGGGCCCAAATCCGGAGACCCTTAGGGCAGGTCTACACTATGGGGGAAAATCGATATAAGATACGCAACTTCAGCTACGTGAATAACGTAGCTGAAGTCGAAGTATCTGATATCGAATTACTTACCGTCCTCACAGCGTGGGATCGACATCTGCGGCTCCCCATGTCAACTCCGCTACCGCTGTTCGCGTTGGTGGAGTTACGGAGTCGACATGAGCGTGTTCGGGGATCGATATATCGCGTCTAGATGAGACGCGATATATCAATCCCCAATAAATTGATTGCTACCCCCCGATATGGCGGGTAGTGAAGACGTACCCTTAGACTGAGGAAAGCAGGGAATAAGGACCTAAGGACATCATGCCAGGATTCAAAAGTTACAGAAAGCAAGATGCTAAAACAGCACAAAAGATAGGTCCTTCTCTTTTATCCCTTCCCAGTGTCACTGGCAGAGAAAGTATTTTAAGGGGCAGGTCTATGGCCCCCACAAAACTCAAACTTCTTGGGCTGTCCAGCCCTTTTTTCATCACGACAGATAAGTGACATGAACTTTACTGAGCCTGATAATCAGCAGGAGGCGATGGGCCCGCCCATTTCACACAGCACCGCCGCACCATACAGCAGCGTGGGAAACACAGGAAGCTGCAGCCACTCTCTATGTTTGGTTCCCCAAGTAAATCAGTAACGTAGTTCATGTTGGTGGTGGCACCAGTACTCAGTTTTGGGACTGAGTGAAATAAGGTGAGGGTGGAAGAACACTAGCCGAGCCCTTTATTGCTCATCCACGTTGGGAAAAGGAGCTCTGTCAGCTGCCTCCTCCAATTTCATCCATTGCTGCCATTCCCATGGCTAATTCCCTTATTTCTACTGTTGCCAGTTATTTATTTATTTTATTCCTGGGGAGCCCCTGAGCACAGAATCAGGGCATCTCAATGCAAACGAATTCACTGCCACTCTCCCAACTCAATTCCAGGAAGCCTTTCTGGATACATGCGTCAATGGTACAGGCCAAAGGAAAAGATGCCAGCGCTCGCTGGTTCAAATCGTGGGCCACTTCCAATGTCCTAAACAAAGAGCTGACTGAAGATCCAATAAAAGAAGTCCCATGAGTCTGCCTTCCCCATAGGCAGTGGATTGCACTTAACTGCATTTGAACAATGCACAGAAGGTGTCAATATCTCCTCCACAAATGGAAAATCAAGGAATCACCAAATTGTGACTTTGGTGGGGTACAAACCATGCAGCACATCACACTCACAGTGGTGGCATAAGAGGAATCCACCTAGCTACCACAGAAGCATTAGAATGGCTGTTGATCTCTCAAGATTCCATTATAATCACAGCCCAATTGCTTTTCAAATGTCATACGAAAGAAGAAGGCAGCAAATGAAAACAAATGCATACCAACCAATCAAGGGAACTGACGGATCTGACGTGAAAGCACCTTACAGAGACCCGCTGTAACCTGATGCTAGCAATAACAAAAAAGGCTAGAATGAACAGACCCACCTTGTGATGCTGTAACTACTTCTGGATTTCTATTCTGTGCAATACTTGCATCTCTGTTGTATTTGTTCCTGACCTTTACTTTTTACTCATCCGAACAATGAATAACAATTCACCAGCAGCCCCCACTCCACCCACGTTCTTCCTACAGACATAAAATTCTTGATATTTTTTATTATTTTTTTTACCATTAAATTATTATAGTTCAGTGAACACACAAGTGGAACTTCAGCTATGAATTCAGCAAACATCAAGTCCTGGCATTGATCAAGGTAAGTATTTCATTCAAACTTTGTTGAGACTCTTGTCAGAGCAGCATTGCTTCATTGCAGGCTCACAGAGGCCTCAGTGGAGGTTGTTTTGAATGGAAAGAAAACAGACTTGATTGATAAAGTCTTCTGAATACAACATAATAGGTTCTGCATAGAAAATGAGGTCAGTGCAGTAGTGACAATGCTGTGTGGATTATAACAGTAATATGCCACTCCAACTGGCTCACCTGGACTTTAGAGGACAAAAATGGACAGGACAAGTAGTTAGGGGACAACGGATAGATAGATTGAGTGGAAGCAAAAAGCACTCCCTAACAGTTTTAAATTTTAGTCACATTGATTAACAGTGTCACAACGGAATGGAGAAACCCATGAGTAAAGGAATTAACCAGTTTCCAGTCCCCAAGTCAGATTGTGCCAGCCTCTCCAGTGAGATGAAATGACCCCAATATGTCCATCTTGTGGTGAGAGAGGGAAGTCCATAAGCAGAAACATGTATGGAATCAACAAACAAAGGAGCTCTGTATCAAAATGCAGAAATGGGGGCAAAAAGCAAAATTCTGAGCTTTGGTCCAAAGTTTGGACCAGTCTGGCTCTGAAGTCCTGTTTTGGGCCATTCTACAGAAAAAGGGCCATCCATAAAGTCTAGAGCTAAATGTACTCAAAGTGTGGGTGCGCTTGCATCTGGGTTTTTGGTTCAGTCCCATCTCTAAAGTAAAGGAAAGGAACACAAATGGGAGCACAGCTCCTGATGTCTGTGTCTGGAGAAAGGACAAAGCAGACAGCTGGATTCTCCTCCCACTCACACTGATATAGATCAGGATTAACGCCACAGGACTGGTGCTGGTGTAAAACTGTGGTAAGGGGGACCCAGGCCAAGATTGTGAGAGAGCAGGTGGCTGCAGGGAAGAAGCCTTTGTACTGGGTGATGCAAAAGCTTAGTTAACATAAACATACTCCCTTAAAGGAACTGCAAGATTCACTCACTGGTATTCTAGAGGACCAAATCCCTGATAGGAGTCCAGTAATTAACAGATTAAGGGAAAAAATTATTGCTAGCATAAGCGGTTGCAACTCCACTGAAGTCAATGGAGTAAAGTCAGCTTATGCCTGCCATGAATTTGCCCCTTTATCAGGACTAGAACTGGACAACGTATTTGAAATGAATCACATGATAAAGTTGCCTCTTTCTCCTGTTTATGAATCATCTGCAGATTGTGATTATTTAAAATTTATTCAGTAATAAAACTATTCTCTGACTAATGCTTGGCCTGGAACTCGTCCACTGCAGGAGCGTGAGATTCAAAATTCAGCTCATGGAGAAAGAACATTGGTCTTGGGTGGTGGTGAGGGAAATTACTTCCTCCAGAAACACAGCCACACACCATGTGGCAAACAAAGTTGAAAATAGCTGCAGAAAGAGAGGGGATATGTCACTTGGAAATTACTTGTGCACTGTTTGAAGCAGCCATTAGCAGTGTAGCAAACAGATTCTGCAAATAGAACTGCTGTGTGCAACAGAACCTGAGACTAATGTAACCTCCTGTTTCTGATTACCGGAACAAGCTCTGAAGCCTGCGATCCAAATAAACTAATACCAAGCGGTGGGGAGCAGGGAAAGTTTATGGGAGGATAGGCAGAAGGAAGCCAGTGCAAATGATTAAAATTAGATATCCAAAAAGAATTGATCGTCTCTGCTCAGATGCAGAGTGCTAACTATAATGAGATCTTTCATCATAAGGAGGCCTTCGTAAGCCTGGGCGTAGGAGGGCAGAAGTAACATAGTGAATTCCTAACCATGACAGTGAAAGTTGAAAAACAATTGGAGGTTTATTTTTCTAACCAAGTGATAACCCCCGCGCGCCCCCCCCCCCCACGGAAAGAATAGATGTTTAAGGAGCTTATTGAAATAGTTCCACATGGCAAGTCAAACCAGATAAAAACCAATGCTGAGATGGAGCAGATTATTTTCAAAAAATCAGCCATTCGCTTCCACTAAAAATGGAAATTTCAGCTGTGCTTGACAAGTGCTCTTAGTGCCAACTTAGAAAAAAATCAGTCTCTGGGTTCAGCCAAAGAAAGACTTCCTGAAAGAAACAAGACTGTCCAGTGGGTAAAGCAGGGGTCTGGTAGTGAAACTTCTGATTTCTACTCTATTCTCCCATTGACTTATGGCATGACCTCAGGCAAGTCACTTTACCTCTCTCCTCTATGGCCCATGATGACACTACCTTGTGCTTTGATTCTGCTGAATGTCATACAGCTAACAGCCCTGGATCCCGTCAGCACTTGGAGAGGAGACAGGGTGCTGGCAATGCACCCTCTGCACTGAGCCAGTGCCTCTGTGTGGTGTCAGGAGGCGCTGTGCTGCTGCAGGTGCTGTCCTCCAGATTCCATGTAAAATGGAAGTCACGATCACCACACGCGGTCATAAAAAAATCAGTGGTAGTTTTCACAGTGTCTGGGTGTTACTTCGTGCTGGCCAAATTTTAATATGTGCAATTATGTTCTGCCTGCCTTAAATTCCCACATGTTTAATCTGGATCCTTTTTGTCATCACTTCTTGTACCAAACAGTTGTACAGTGTTGCAATAAACTATTAAACAGCTGCTGCCTTCCACAGGTGGCTGCATTTCAGCATCAGGTGAAGATGCCTCTCCCTGCTCCACAGAGGGGTTGTGAGGCTTAATTCATTCATGTTTCTAAAGAGCTCTGAAAGCCTCATTTTAAAACGTCTGCATTCGAAGCAAACTAGGTTTCCTGTCAGAAAGTACAGCAGGGGTAAAATGGCAGCTTTCATTGAGTCAGGCACAGCCATCCACAGCTAGAGAGATAACCACAGATATTTCTGTACATTTGTGATTCGTTTCATACTGCATGTCTCCCCGGCAGCTAGGGGTGGGGGGTGATTCACAGATGCACACAGAAGCTTTGCTTGAGCTAGATCCCCCCAAAAACATAGCACCATGGCCACAGCGGCACGGGCGGTGGCTCGGGCCAGCTGCCCAAGCACAATCCCACTCAGCCCCTTGGGTACACACTCAGGCGGCTAGCCCAACCCCCACCTGCGGTGCTGCAGACACGCTGCTGTTTTTACACACTAGCTTAGCAGTCCTACTGTGGGTCCGTCTAACCGGGCTGGGAATCACACGCCCCAGCAGCTGTGTAGACACAGCCTACATGTTATACCCACAGAGGCACACATTTCATTTTAGTCAATTTTCAATGCTCAAGCCCTACCGTCCTTACTCATGGGAGTATTGTCTCTGGCCTCCATAAGTTTACCAGTGAGAGTGAAGGTTGTAGGATCAGGTCGCTGGATAGTTTATGTTATTAAAAATCAATCCTGGAGATTTGCTGTACAGTAATTATGAACATGGGCGGCAGGTTATATATTTGTGTGGGGCCCAGGCCCCAGCAATATTCAGGGCTGGGCGCCCTGCTCCAGCAATAGTTGGAGCTGGGTCTCTTCCCGCCCCGGTCCTGCCTGGATCAGCCCCGGCCACCGCAGGTCTCCCCCCGCTGCGACCCTGCCTGGAGCAGGTCCCAGCCCCCGCCTGCCACCCCCCCTCCGCGTGTTCCCCCCCCTCCGCCGCGTTGTGTTGCGTCCCTGCCTGACAGAACGCAGCGCGCCTCTCCCCTGCCTGCTGCCCGGAGGGCTCCCAGCAGATTTGCTGTCTGCTGCCGCAGGGTCCTAGTGCCTGCCCTCCGCCAGTACTGGCAAGGCAGGCTGCCCTTACCCTGAGCCTCTCCAACCCCAAACCCTCAGCCCCAGCCAGAGCCCTCATTCCCCCCGCACCCTAATCCTCAGCCCCAGCCAGAGCCCTCATCCCCCCGCACCCTAATCCTCTGCCCCAGCCCTGAGCGCCCCCACATCATGAACCCCTCATCCCCCCGCACCCTAATCCTCAGCCCCAGCCAGAGCCCTCATCCCCCTGCACCCTAATCCTCAGCCCCAGCCAGAGCCCTCATCCCCCCGCACCCTAATCCTCTGCCCCAGCCCTGAGCGCCCCCACATCATGAACCCCTCATCCCCCCACACCCTAATCCTCTGCCCCAGCCCTGAGCACCCCCACATCATGAACCCCTCATCCCCCTGCACCCTAATCCTCAGCCCCAGCCAGAGCCCTCATCCCCCGCACCCTAATCCTCTGCCCCAGCCCTGAGCGCCCCCACATCATGAACCCCTCATCCCCCCGCACCCTAATCCTCTGCCCCAGCCCTGAGCGCCCCCACATCATGAACCCCTCATCCACAGCCCTCACCCCACACTCCAAACCTCTGCCCTAGCCCTGAGCCCCCTCCTGCATCATGAACCCCTCATCCACAGCCCTCACCCACAGCCCAACCCTCTTCCCTAGCCCTGAGCCCCCTCGCATCATGAACCCCTCATCCACAGCCCTCACCCCACAGCCCAACCCTCTTCCCTAGCCCTAAGCCCCCTCCTGCATCATGTACCCCTCATCCTCAGCCCCACAGTCCTCACCCTGCACTCCCTCCTATCCCCAAACTCCCTCCCCCTTCCCACACACCCCTTCCCAACCCCAAACTCCATCCTAAAGCCTGCACCCTTCACCTCCTCCTGCACACCCACCCCCTGCCCCAGCCCAGAGCCTGCACCCAGCACCCTTCCTGCACCCTAATCCCCAGCCCAGGATCTGCACCCCAGACCTCCCCCGCCGAGCCCCCTCCCAGAGCCTTAGGCAGGTGGGGGCGGAGTTGGGGGGGGGCGGAGTTGGGGGCGGGTTCTGGGCCCCACCAAAATTTTTACAAACTTGCCACCCATGATTATGAATCAGAGAAAGCCAGGACTTCTCTTTCCAGAGGTAAAAGGAGAATTCTTGGGCTTCCCCCTTCACCGCTCCATCAATAGGTGCTAGTACTGACACTCCTAACCTGAAGAGCACCTGTGTGAGAGCTCCAAAGTTTGTCTCTCTCATCAACAGAAGTTGGTCCAATAAAATATATTACCTCACCCACCTTGACTCCTAACAACCCTCTTTTGAGAGGAGATTTTAACCTCTATGGTCATTTGGTCTTCTTGCACCAGTGAACTCAGTACCCTGACCTGGACTTACCAGACTCCCATGAATTACGAGGAGAATCCAGCTTCCATGGTCTCACACTTCAACCACGCTATTTTAAATCAAGCACTTAACGCCCGACCCTGAAGGAGCTGGTGAGAGAGGATTTGGTTCCCCTAGTTAACCATCTGCTGCCTAGCCAATGCAATTACACTCTAAGGCATTTCAGTGCTGGTAAATGTTTCACATTGGAAACCTTCAAGACTAGAGTCCTCCTCTCTTTATCCACAAAGCAAGCACAACAAGACAATGAGCTTCCATCTCTCTCCCTCCTCAATGGGAGCTAAGGATGAGGGGGGAGAACAGTTCTCAGGGGCCATTCAGTCTTTGGCTTCTCTGCTGAGATTCCCAAAGGGGGGGCAGTTAATGCCAGTTATTAGAGAGTTTTTGTGATGTAGAAATGTGCATACTGGGAAGTGAAGACCTTCAAACTCATCACACACAGGCCATGATGGGGAAAACACCAACTGATGGTCACTACCAACCTAGGCTGTAGTCAAGCTAGTGATCCGAAGGTGAAAGGCTATGGCAGAAATCTCCTGAGCTGAGTAACCAAGGCAAATTCTGAATCAGACTACCCATTCCTCCTTTGCAGCATGAAGAAAATTCAGGCCAACATTTTCCTTCCATTCACTGCTATCTTTGTAACCTTCTCATTTTAATCTGATGCATCTCAGGCTTTTTATGCACCAGCTCCTTTCTAAGCAGCAAAAGAATGAACAAGGGAGAGAAAGGTTTTGCTATGCTAGAGCTCCTAATTCCTTGACTTTACAACTACTTATTATCAGTGACTGCCATCCCTTGTCCCCAGGGATTAAAGAACCTTACTCTTTCATGCCTAAACTCTCTTAAGAGTTTAGCTGCTCCTTTAAGAAAGGGAACTTTCATTGCCAAGAAGTAGTGAGCTGGAGAACTCAAGGATGTTTCTGGCAGCTGTCATTATTATAAGCACACACAGATCACCTTTCACCCGAGGATTTCAAAGCACTTTACCCAAGGAGGATAAAGCTCATTGTGTCTGTTTTATAGATAAGAAATGGTGGCATAGAGATGGTAAAGTGACTTGCCCAAGGTCTGTTGCAGAACTGAGACTAAAACTAAAGCCCTCCAATTCCTAGTCTAGTGCCCTCTCAATCATTTCTATTTAACTATTTATATAAGGCTTCCCATTTATGTTGCACTTTACAAATATAGATTGAGACACATTCCCTGCCCAGCAGCGCTCAGCATCTAAGCCAGAGGCCAGCAAAAAGACAGAGGTGACTGGGACAGGGAAGGGAGGGTGACGAGAGATTAGCATGAACAAGGAGCCAGTAGGAGGAACTGTTTAAAGGATGAGTTTTAAGAAGGTGTTTGGAAGAGGGAGCACTTGGTGGATGAGGATTGGAGAGTAGTGTTCCAGGTGCAGGGCCACATGAGAGAAGGTGTGTGGCTGAGAGTGAGGGAAGGAGACAGAGGGCTTAGCAAGGTTACAGGCCTGGAGAAGGAGGAGGATGAGGGCGCTAGGGGAAAGATATATAGGAAAAAGATTATGCAGGTCCTTAAAGATGAGGTTTAACGGCCTGAATATGACGCATTAGAGGCAGAAAGACAATGAAGGGCTTTGAGAAGAGAGGGGTCAGAGCAGTATAAGAGTCTAAAACTACTGTGTGAGGAGAAGCATTTCTTGTTCATCAACCGGTATTAGACACGGTTTTTAAACAACACAACCCCCACCACCTGCTCTATGCTTATCCTGGGCCTAGGGGCCTTAGACCTCTGCTTTGGAAGCATTTCTCTATTCTTGAACAGCAGCCACCATCAGGGCACTGGTGCATTGGGGACACAGGGAATATAGTTCAAACTGCATTTTAAATGGAAGTACCACAGATACAAGACACTCTGGCCTCCTCCCTCTCCCCTGGCCCCCGGTCTAGATATGCCAGGCATTTAACTGTTTGGTGCTGAGACGTTAGACCTCCCAATACTACCAATCAGCACAGCTGCACCTGTAAAGATTTGTGCCAATACAGTCAGATGACAAAACTAACAGGAGAGGGCAATGGGATTTTGGCTTATGACTGCCTGTTCCAGAAACACACCGTAAAATAAAGGAGCAATTCCACCCAGCGGAGCAGAGCAATGTTATACATTAGACGCTTCCATCACGCTCCAGCAGAGGGGAGTGGCGAGGGCACCACCTGGCCTCAGATGCCTTACATACTCCTAAGTGCATTCTGTGCCAAAAAAATAAAAATTCTGGGCACAATATTTTAAAATTCTGCAAAATTCTGCAAGTTTTATTAGTCAATAAATAAATGCAGAGGCTCCAGTATGGCAGTGGGGAGCACAGACCACTGGCTGAATGAAGGTGGGAGATCACCCTGTAAACTCCCCATCCCGGGGACACGGACTCAGTGGTTACGCTGCACCTGACCCTCACACAGCACAAGACCTGGGCCTGACCCAGAAACACCCTGGGGCCCAGCTAGGCTCAACCAGGCAGGATCCAAGTGTGGAGGGGCTCAGTGTAGGGGGATCCAGGTGTGGGGTGAGAGGGTTCTGTGTGGAACAATCTGGGTGCAGGCAGCTCAGTGGGGGGTGTAGGTGTGGGGGGATCTGGATGCACAGAGGCTCATGGAGGGGGTTCCAGGTGCAGAGGTAGTGGGACTCTGCAGTGGCTTCCATGTGAAAGTGGTTGGGGCTCAGTAGAGGGGCTGGGTATGGGGGTCTCAGAGTGGGTGCTGGGTGCTGGGGTAGTGGGGCTTGGTGGGGTGGGAGTCTGAATGCAGCTAATTGAGGGTCAGTGGCATGGGGGATCAGGGTGTTGCAGGGGGTGGGGCTCATCAGGGTAGGGGTTTGAGTGCAGGGAGCTCAGTGAGGGTTGTCTGGGCTCAGGGGTGGGGGTTCGAAGGCAGGGGTTCTGGGGACAGGGGGCTCCAGATGCAGGAGTTGAGGCTCAATGGGGTGGGGTTCAGGTATGGAGGACTAGGGAGTTCTGGGCGTATGGGTTGAGGCTTTGTGGGGGTGCTTGGGTATGGGAGGTCTGGATGCACAGGGGTTGGGTGGATGGGGGAGCAGCTACCTGTACAGTGACCTCTCCCCCCACAGCTGAGGAGAGATAAGGGCAGGAAGCAGGGGAGGATGCTGAGCTTCCTGTAGCTGGGAGAGGTTTCAGGGGTGGATCTTACACAGCCCCAGCCACTCCTTGCAGGGGAAGAGGAAGTCCCATCCTCTCCTGCCTCCAGCCAAGCCACGACTAGCAGCTGATCCTGGCTCAGGCTAGGAGCCACTGGCTGGGGTGTCCACAGTCCTGCGGGGATTTAAACTCTCCTAGCGGCTCCAGGTGCCTGAAACAATGTACCTATGCAGCTAGGGAGTGGTGTGTGACAGCTCTTGCATCTTCCCTTTGCTTCCCTGCAAAAAAATGTTTGTTTCTTTTTTTTTTCTGTGGAGAAGCAAAGAAATCTGTGGGGAACATGTATTCTGTGCGCATGCAGTGGCGCAGAATTCCCCCAGGAGTAATTACACAAAAGAGTGGTCTATATTCTCTGTCCTCATTACATCCATGCAAAGCTTGTTGTGTTCAGTGGGACGGCATGGGGATAAGCGAGGGAAGAATCTGCCCCCTAATATTTATGTTAGTAGTTTACAAGACAAAGACAACTACTGTGGCACTATGAGGCCGTGATTTAATCACAGGGCGTCCCTGGCTTCCAAGTTACTTGACTGGGAACTGCTGCCATGTTCCCTTTGCTAAAGCAAATGGCTTCCCATGTTCATCTGCAGTCTTTTTGCTTGGGTGGAAAGTAGGGAGAGGTCAAGAACCAGCACAGTAAGTACATTTTAGAACTGTGATTACCCAGCCCCACCTATGCACTCATCTGTAGGGCTCCTTTTGGCTGTGGTACATTAGAGATTTCCCCATTTAGAAGCAAGGATCTGCATGCACCTCTACATTGGATCAGCAAGGGGACATCCCCCTATGCACCCAAGGTGACCCCATCAACAGCATACAGTGTACAGTAATCCTGGTTCTGGCATTCAGGCCCTCCGATAGCATTAGCTCCCAGCAGGTGCAATGCCGCTCAGCTCTCACTCTAAAGGTCCTGTCAGCTTCCCCATGTGCTTCAGAAGTGCCTTGTGAAATGCTAATCTCCCTCAGCTGTGCCCACTCAGGCACTCTTCAGAGTTCCCAGCTCCCCATCCTCTGTGCACACACCCTTTAGTTCTCAGTATTTATGCAAATAGATTTTCATCAAGTGCCTTCTTCCTCTTCTGCTTTAGAATCCAGCTTTTTTTCCCCCAAGGGTCCTTTGTGCTGAACAGGAAGGAACAGTCACTCAAGGAAACAGATGAAAGTGGAGAGAGGAAAGTCAGAAAGGGGACAAGCAGAGAGAGAGAGAGAGAGAGAGAAGTGAGGTGTGGGCAAAAGAGAGAGACACTGACGCAGAGGGGGAAAAGAGAGTGAGGGAGAAGAGGGGAAATACAGGGAAAGGACAAGAAAGAGACCAAAAGAAGCAGGGAGATAGGGAGGATACAGAGAAAGTGAGTGAGATCAAAGAGACAGACCTTGATGGAGAAAGAGTGAAAGACCAAAAATTGTGTTTCTGCTTGTACTTTTATCTTATCCAAAAATGTTCCCACATAAAAATGCCAACTTAGAGAAAGAACAGTTCAGCCACAGAGAAATGATCTCTACAGGAACAGCTCCCTTAGAAAAAGGGTAGCTGTGTAAATGATCAATTTAAACAGGTCTCAGAACTATCTTGGTCCCACTCTCTTCCCACCTATGGGTTTAATAATCCTCTTAATCAGGTCCTGTTTCATTTAATGTTTTTAAATGACTTATTCTTGAATTTTCTAGATGAGGAAAACCTGCCATAATTTGGGAGATGAGAGTCAACCAGCCCCAAATGGAGAGGGACTATGCTTGTACTGAGGCCAAGATACAATTTCTATCACAGCGTACAAGTCGTGCTACTCAGAGCTCGCTCCATCAGCGAGGTTTGTTGTCATTGGGTTGGGGGTGGGAGGGTGGTTAGGGAGGGGTTCTTTGGTAGGAGCTTGACAATACCACCCTTTGCTTTGTTGGTTATTTGACCTTGCTAGCAACTGGCCTTCATGAAACAATGTCGGCTGTGTGAGTGAAATGAAATACGACTGTATTTTGTATAACATCTCTCAGGGAAACTGGATCACAATTGCACTGCAGAGTTAAGTCATAAATAACAGCAGAGGGAGAAAGACATTAAGAGGCAAAAAGGTGCAAGAAAAGAACTGCTGTCAGATGAAGAAAGGGTGATGTTGTTGTTAAGACACTGGACTAAGACTTAGGAAACGGGCTCAGTTCTTAGCTCTGCCACAGACTTCCTGGGTGCTCTTGGGCAAGTCATTTGATCTTGCTGTACCTCAGTTCCCCATGTGTGAAATGTGGTTTGTGATGCTCCTTTATCTAGTATATATTTGTGAGGTGCTCAGGTACTTTGATGATGGGAGCCAAATAAGAACCTACTAAGCAGATGAGAAATGTCAGAAAGTCAGTGAGGTGGCTAGAAGGTATTCTGAATGTCAGGAACCATACCTTAAAACCTGCCAGTGTGGGACCCAAGCCATGGAAAAGTGAGTAAAATGATCCAAACCTAGAAGACCTGCATGTTTTGTTGCATGTCGTGCCACAAACAACAGACGATACAATCATTTTAACTTCAAAACCTGCTTTTTAAGAAAGTGTAACAAAAACAGAGACATTTAACCCATTCTGCAATTTATTAAAGACAGGAAGGAGTTGGGGGGTTCCTACACAATGCTGCTAGGGGATGGAGAGGGTCTCTGAACCAGCTTCTTGCAGGCTGCGAAAGAGACAGGGATTTGGGGAAGGACAAGTGTTCCCTGTCCAGACTGCCTCCAGTTCAAGTAGCACATCCCCCTTCCCCTGCCTCCCCCAAAACCAATACAATTAATTGAGACCTCCAATATAAGTAATCCTCTCCCACCCCCAGTACAGCTCATGCAGGCCCTCCCTATCCACAGGCTCTGTTGCTGCTTGCAGGCTGAACCCTAGTCCCAGAAGACCCTTAGTTGCATGTTCTGTCTCCACTGGCAGCTCTGGCTCCGTGTGCCTCTCTCCAAGGTGCAGAGCTGTACTGCAGGAACTTGGAGGTGTTTGTATGGGGTAGGATGGAGGAGTGGGCAAGCAGGCTGGGTGAACCTTTTTCACAAGAAAGGAAGGGGAGCAGAAAGAGGCTAGAAGATCAGAGATGGCTCCTCCTACTCACTCCCCCTTGTGTGAATAGGGTCAGCACAGCCTGTCTCCATCCCCGTCCCCTGTTGGTTCCTAGGCAGTACTTCCTTTCCTTAATAGGCCAACCCTCAGGGCAGAGCTGTGCCTGGAGAGACTCCTTCCCTCGCCTTAGGGAGCCAGCCACTCCCTGAGAATGTGGTGCAGCAACTGCAAAGCCATCTTTCTGTTCCTCAAATTCCATGGTGGAAGCCTGCCCAAGTTCACTACAGATCTCCTTGCTACAACTGTCTCTCCCCCCCTGCATCATTTACTGTGACCTGCTGCCAATAATTCAGACCATGAAAGCACCTTCCTCCCCTGGGGCTGCACAAGCACCTGTAGGCATGGCAGCAAGACTCCAGAGGAAGCACAGCCTGTCAGTATCATCCTGTTAGAGGGACTTGTGTTCATTCACTGTCTCAGCTTAAGTGGCCTTTGTGGGGAAGCAGGATTCGCTGTGTGAATTTCAATGGGATCTTTAAATCTGCCAGAGAGTTGGGTTTTTTTTTCCTCTTCTCCAAGTAAGTTTCCCTGAGCCAGGCAGGTTGGATTGACAGCTCTGCAGGTACTGCACCAATCTAGCAATTCCTTTTGTGCTGGCTGTCAGAACCACTGCCTCATTTCCTACTGATCTTTCTCTTTATAAGGAACATCTTTCTCTCTTTTCTAACCAAGGGCCTGAATTAGTTCCAAGCCTCACACAAACATTTTTATCGGCCTCCAGAAGCAGGGTGCATTAAGTAAGACACGTCTAGCTTGCAGGGCCTGTGTTACCATAGCAACGAGATCAAGCCCAGTTCAAAGAATGATGGGTAAAGGAAAAAAAAAAGAGGGCTCTGGATGGCCTTAAAAACTTCTGCTTTTCTAATGCCCCGTGGCACGAAGATGGGCAGACACACGAGGACAGAAGGGGTCTAGAGGAGAGGGGAATGCCCCATGGCACTGAAGGGGTAGGGATAGCAGGGCACTGGAATTTGCAACTCTAAAACACACCTCATACAAGTGTGAAAGGCAGAGGACCCAAGTCAAGAAATTGTATTGGCTCCATGGGTTCACCAAGCCTTCACTAGCTTATAGCTGAATAAAACATTGTATTTGCACAAGTGCCACAATAATGGACACATTGACACCTTTATTCAATCGACTGGCATCTAAGCTTTGCTATAAGAGGTTTTCCCCACAAATGTCCTGCTTTTAAAGACACTAATCCACCAAATAAAAGTGAAAAACAAGAGGCCGGCTATTCCCCATATGTGAAAATGTACAAGTCAAGGGGTGCTGCCCATATGCATCTTGAAAGGACCACTGGGCCCAGCATGCCCATGGCAGTGGCCCAGTGGCATAGCTGCTCACTTCAATAGCTCCTGCGATCTCAACGCTAAAACCTTTTCTCGGAATACAGGGCTCCTCAATAAGAGTGGAGCATAAACTGACTGTCTCTGTCATGTTTGCAATGTTGTTGTACCCTGTTGGTCCCAGGCAATATCTTCAATTGGTGAGGTAATATCTTTGATTGGACCAACTTCTGTTGATGGAAGAGACAAGCTGTGGAGCTACACAGAGTTCTCCTTCAGGACCTGAAGAAGAGCTCTATGTTGCTCGAAAGCTTGTCTCTACCACCACCAGAAGAGGAGTCAATAAAAGATATTACCTTACCCTCCTTGTCTCTCGCTTTCATAGCATTACTCACATTGAGTTTTCAAGTGTCCCATAAATTACAATGGGATTAAACCTAAGCCCTCAGATCTTAACACCCCCCAAACTTTGAGGACATTCAGATTTGGGGTGAGAGTGTCTGGGCTGGGAGTGTGTGTGTGTGCCATGGCTGGGCTCTGGGGATGAGCTGGCTCTGAGGGGGGGAGGGAGCAGAGAGGCAGGAACTGGGTTGTCATAGGGATTTCTTTAACTCTCTACTCATAGGAGAATTTGTGTGTGTCTGTATTGTTACAGATGTACTTGCTGACAGCTATTTTGAAATAAATTACCAAAATAATTGATTATATAGTTCTATTTTGACAAAATGTGCAGAACTTTAAAATAGTGTGTGCAGAATTTTTATTTTTTTGCCACAGAATTCCTCCAGGAATAACTGGAGATCAGACTAGATAATCCCTGCTGGACTTGAAATATATGGGTATGTCTAACTACAAAATTAGGTCGATTCAATAGAAGTCGATCTTTTAGGAATCAATTTGATACAGTCGATTGTGTGTGTCCGCACTAAGCGCATTAAGTTGGTGGTGTGCGTCCACAGTACCGAGGCTAGCGTCGACTTTCAGAGCGTTGCACTGTGGGTAGCTATCCCACAGTTCCCGCAGTCTCCGCCACCCATTGGAATTCTGGGTTGAGCTCCCAATGCCTGATGGGGCAAAAACATTGTCACGGGTGGTTCTGGGTACATGTTGTCAGGCCCCCACTTCCTCCCTCCTTCCATGACAGCAACGGCAAAAAATCATTTCTCACCTTTTTTCCTGGGTTACCCCTGCAGACGACATACCACGGCAAGCATGGATTCCGCTCAGCTCACCGTCACCGTATGTCTCCTGGGTACTGCTGGCAGACGCGGTTAAGGTGACCAGATGTCCCGATATTTAGGCAATTTGTCCCAATATTTTGCACTCCATTTTTTTTCTTTTTTTTGCTCCGCCGGCGGCCTCTCCAATGTGTCCCGATATTTTCTTCCTCTCATCTGGTCACCCTAGACGCGGTACTGCAGTGCTACACAGCAGCATCCCCTTGCCTTGCGGAGGGAAGACAGTGCAATACGATTGCTAACCGTCATCATTGTCCCGTGGGTGCTCCAGGCCAACCTCGGTTAGGTTGGTCAGGGGTGCCTGGGCAGACATGGGTGCTCTTGGCTAGCCTTGGTGAGGTCTGTCGGGGGCGCCTGAACAAAAATGGGAATGACTCTAGGTCATTCTCTTATTTAAGTTTCATCTAATGGAGATTCAGTCCTGCCTGGAATATCATGCCAGCTGGAGGCTTCTGCCTCAGGCTGCTCTCCCAGTCGGCAGCACCGCGCGGTTGCACCTCATGAAGCCTGGACAGTAGTAAGAATTAGTTCAACTATAGGCTGAGCAAGTGCATAATGGTGATAGAATGTGCCTTTGGACGTTTAAAAGCACACTGGCGCAGTTTACAGACTCGGTTAGACCTCAGCGAAACTAATATTCCCATCGTTATTACTGCTTGCTGTGTGGTCCACAATATCTGTGAGAGTAAGGGGGAGATGTTTATGGCGGGGTGGGAGGTTGAGGCAAATCGCCTGGCCGCTGATTATGTGCAGCCGGACACCAGGGCGGTTAGAAGAGCACGGCAGGGCGCGCTGCGCATCAGAGAAGCTTTGAAAACCAGTTTCATGACTGGCCAGGGTAGGGTCTGAAAGTTCGGTTTGTTTCTCCTTGATGAAAACCCATTCACTCTACTTCCCTGTAAGCCAGCCACCCTCCCCTCTCCTCTTTGATCTCCACTTGCAGAGGCAATAAAATCACTGTTGTTTCAAATTCATGCATTCTTTATTAATTTGTCACACAAATGGGGGGATAACTGCCAAGGTAGCCTGGGAGGGGTGGGGGAGGAGGGAAGCACAGGAGTGGGGTTGTTGTAGTGGCATCCCCTAGAATGGCATGCAGCTCATCATACAAGCGGCATGTCTGGGGCTCTGACCTGGAACAGCCATTTGCCTCTCTGGTTCTATGGTAGGCTTGCCTGGGCTCCTTAAGTTTCACGTGGCACTGCTGCAGATCCCTGTTATAACCTCTGTCCTTCATGCCCTTGGAGATTTTTTCAAATATTCCGGCATTTTGTCTTTTGGAAGGGAGTTTGGGGAGCATGTATTCATCTCGCCATACAGCGATCAGATGCAGTACCTCCCGTTCGGTCCATGCTGGAGCTCTTTTGCGATTCTGGGACTCTATGGTCACCTGTGCTAATGAGCTCTGCATGGTCACTTGTGCTGATCAGCTCGCCACGCTGGACAAACAGGAAATGAAATTCAAAAGTTCACAGGGCTTTCCCTGTCTACCTGGCCAGTGCATCTGAGTTGAGAGCGCTGTCCAGAGTGGTCACAATGGAGCACTCTGGCATAGCTCCCGGAGGCCAATACCATCGAATTGCTTCCACACTACCCCAAATCCAATCCAGCAGGGTCGATTTAAGCGCTAATCCCCTTGTCGGGGAGGAGTACAGAAATCGCTTTTAAGAGCCCTTTAAGTCGACAAAAATGGCTTTGTCATGTGGACGGGTGCAGGATTAAATAGATCTAATGCTGCTAAATTCAACCTAAACTAGTAGTGTAGACTCGGGCTATGAATCTGTAAGTTACTATTTCTCTTGCTTATGGCATATTAAATCATGATCAAATGGCTGAAGTGACCCAGGCATGTCAGACCAAATGGGTCTCCCCAAACAGTTTGTGCCCTCCAAACCCACTTATGGATCATTTCCAGCAGCATCCCTTCTCTCTCTATAGAGTGGTTTTGGGATCCCACATTTCAACTAGTCCAAGCAACATCTCATCTCCATCTGTGTTTGGCTCTGCTTATGCCTCTGCCTCACACTGCTAGGCAATCAGGGTACATCAGTATAGGCTCTTTCCACATCCCCTCGCCAACACCAGGCAGACCTAACAGTGGGTCTGGCTTAAAATGGAAGCTTACAATAATGAGGGGGAGAGAATATGTCTCAATGTACATATCTCCCTGTTAGGAATCCACCAAGAGGGACAGCTGTATCTTCACTGGTGCCCCCAGCCACTTGCAGGCCATGGGTGCTCCAAGAAGGGGAGACCAGCCTGTCACTAGAAGAAAGCAAGAGGACATCACGCATTGGGGGGGAGAAGATGGAAAAATAAGAGTTGACTGACTCAATATGACAAATGGAATGCAACTTTTCTCCAAATGCCAGGAGATTAAACCAATTTCCTTGCTTCCTCCCCTCCCCTGCTGCCTGAAAGCAGAAAGAGGTGGTTAACCAAGGAAATCCCCTTGAATAAGTCCTGACAGCCCTCCTCAGTGATGGCATTTCCTTAAACACTGTTTGTAAAATGGTAATTACCCAGCACACAATGACAGCTGGCACTTAGCAGAGAGAGTGAGCGAGTGGACAAGAAGAATGAGTTCCTGCTGTAATTGAACAAAGAGGAAAGAAATATATAAAAATGTAATCAGAAAAATATAAAGATTGCCAGCTGCGCTGATGGGTCATTTCAGCTTCAGGGTTTGTTCTGGAGCAATTGAGCTTAATCGTGGAATCAGACTGAGGGGACTGACATCCTCCCAATCATTCCGCATCTCAGAGAGGAGCACAGACTGCAGGGGCCTAAGGAACTGAGGCAGTTGGTAACAAGCACATGGGTGCTGAGGCTGGTACTGATTTACAAAGGGTCCAAAGCAGCTGCTCTCAAACTTTGGGCCTGCATAGATGGCGTGTTAGAGTACACCAGTGAGCTGTAAATTCTAGTGCACACCAGCATGATGCTCACTAACTGGCTGTGTGGACCCTGCTGGCGCAAGCCAATAGTTCCCTAGTGCATGTAGACATAGTCCAATTTCAAACAGTACTACATCAACATGAACTGGTGTGAAGCTTCCCTACTGCCCCTTTCTTCCTCCCCCTACCCTTAGCTCCCCTCTGCTTCATCCCAGGGCCTTACCCTGCCCCACACTATGCACCTCTTTCCTCCCCCAGCCCCCATACAAGGAGAACATCCTCAGCCTCTGGGATTCCAGCACTTGTTTTTTTAGGAATCCAGCACTGGCGGGGTTACAAAACGAAACAGCCCCTTCTCTTGCGGGGTGTCGAGAATTAGGAAAAAATCCACTTGAAAATGTCCATTAGGGAACAATCATGTGCTGGCTAGGGAACTAGAGATGATCTAACAGGTCTTTAGTTTTTAGGTTTGTGGCTAGAACAAGGGAGTGGAATGTGGGTTCTATTCCAAGTTCTGTCAGGATTCCTAGGCAAGTCTCTAATCTCTCTATGCCTCAATTCCCCATCTGCAAAATGGCTATACTGATACTTCCTTTGCCTCTTTGGATTGCTAGCTCTTGGGGCCTGGGGCTGTGTTTGTGTAGTGCCCAGTGCAATGGTGCCCTGATCTCAGTCAGTTTCTTTAGGCATCGCTGTTGCACAAATAATATCTATGATACAAAACTCACCTTGTAAGCAAATTAGAGACACACGGTGAAAAAACCTCATTTTAATGCAATGGGTGATGCACTACATGAGCTCTAATCTCCCACTTAGTCTTCATGCTGTTTACATCCTCTCCCTGGGAGAAGGAGGTTGCTATCTTTCCTCATTGCCTGCAGTTCCCAGTGCTCTGATCTCTCCAGGTTGCTTTGAAGGCTGGTTCTGCCCTGTGTGTTTCCTGCCCTTGCCCCACGTTTGTGCACATTTGATCACATTTCAGTTTACACCATGGAAACACCCAGCAAACATACAAGGCAAACTCATACAAGCGGGGCCGGGGGGAGGAGGGGATGTCTGGCAAGCGCATACAATGGAGCACAGGCAAATATAGAGGGAGCACTGCTGCTCTAACTTATACTGAGCGAGTCCAGGACTGGGTCAGCACCCATGAGTGTTAAAGTCACCTTTGCCTCATGCTCTTCAGTTGCACTGTGCACTTCTCAGCCAAGGAGCTAGATCATGACATCTCCCTGTGCAGGTCTAGCTGCCAGCGCAAGCTAACCATGGCTGAAACAGAACTCCTAAGTCTCTCCCTCTCCCAAGTCCAACAGCACCACCCTCCTACCTGTCACTCAGGCCAGTAACCTGAGTATAGTTTTCGAGGCAGCCCTCACTCTAGGTTCTCGCACCCAGGCTGTCTGCAATTTTGCCAATTCTTTCTGTATAACATCTCTAAGATATAGCCTTTCCCATCCATCCACGCAGCTAAAATTCTCATCTAAGCTCTCATCATCTCTCATCTTGATTATTGCAACATCCTTCTCTCTGGCCTTGACAAACGCAATCGTGCCCTGTTCATATCCATTCAGAGTGCTGCTGTGAAGATCATTTTCCTAGCCTGTCACTTTGACCATGTCGCCCTTCTCTTTGCATCCCCATCCCTCCAGTGGCTCCTCCATCTCTATCACATCAAACATAAGCCGCATATATTCACTTTCAAGGCCCTTCCCACCCTATCTATCATCTGTCATTTGCTATCGAGCTGTCAATGCTCATCTCCAATTGGCCCATGATGTCAGCCTCCACTGCCCGTGTCTTACATTTTCAAACAAGCCCCTTTGAGCTTTCTCCCATGCAGCCCCTTACGCCTGGAAGAGGCTCCCCATAAAACATCCACAAAGCTACTACATTAGTCACCTCAAAACTCTCCTTTGCTGTGAAGCCTACAAAAAAAACCCAACAACTTAACAACAGTTAGGCTGCTGGTGTCCTGACACCCCTGCCTATCGTGCTGACTGGTATTGTCACACGGTTTCCTTGTACTCCCCCATCTGTCTGTAGCTATTGGCTGTGTCTTGTCTTATACATAGATTGTAAGCTCCTTGGGGCAGTGAGCATCTTTCTGTTCTCTGTTTGTACACAGCCTAGCGCTATGGGGTCCTTGTCTATGACTGAGGCCCCAGGAGCTATGATAATACAAACAGCAACAGATTTATTTGTATGACAGTAGTGATAGAGTGGTGGGAGGGAGGCCAAGGTAACAATAGCACAAGCATGTTCTCATGTAGACTAGCTGTGTTCACGATGCGGCCTGACATTTCCTCACCATTCTCAGGCGGCAGTGCTCTTGAGAACGATTCAGTTGTCCTAATGGCCCAGTACATCTTTACTCACTTAGGGCAAAATCCTGAGAGTTGCTTAGCTCTTGCTAAGTATCCCCAACATTCACTGACTTCATTGGGTATTGCAAGTGCTCAGCACCTCACAAGAGCTGACTTTTATGCTTGTTAGAAGGTGAGTTCTCTTCTGTGCAAGGTCTGTATGATAATAATTTTCTCAGCCCCTATGTACACTTAAGACAACATATATTTTCTCTGCTGCAGACAGATATACCTTGGAACAGTAATTTATTATGCTAGTATCTCCAAAGCTGTTTGGTTTTTTTTGGTTGAGAAATATAAGTAGAGTTGTATTAACAGTGTATAGTTTTTATGACTGTGACTGATGATTTGTTTGACAAGGTCTCTTATGTATCAGTCTAACTATTCTGTACTTTGTATGTGATTTATCCTCAAACTGTCTTAATAAAGTTTAGATATTACCTTCTCTGAGTAATGGATGTGTTTTCTTTAAAATACAGTTAAACTGTTACTTTAATGAGTGAGAATTTGAGGACAGAATTTATACTTGAAAGTTACTGATTTGAAAATCATCAATATATTTCTAAATAGACAAGCACAAATAAATTGCAATGTGATTTTTTTCCATAACCTGACATAAAAATGTATGCACGTTTCCAGGTACAAAGTAATTACTTCAAGCAGTAACAGTGTATTTATAGTAAGATGTATTAAAGAAGTCCCATCGAGAATGAAACAGCTAATACTGCAATTTAATTATAAACCCCTATATATGCCAGCGCATTTTCACTATTACTTCTGTTATTCTTGATCTGTAGTATGTTGCCTAATACAATTTGCTGTGCATCTTTCATATAAACGACTTTCATTGGTTCTATTTATTTGCTATACACAGTGCAGAGCTGCAAAAGATGCTACATATGTGTATTTAAGGATGCAGAAAGAAGTGTGAGAGTTGTATTGTATTATTCGAGAACTAGCATGTGGTCTTATAATTACAGGATTTGTTGTAATGCATATATGCAAAAAAGACTAGAGTTAAGGATTTCATTTAGGTGGAACCATCATGTGCTAGGTGGGGGTGAATACTGCTAAACATCCATCTCCACAGCCATTTTTACATAAAATTACCAAAGACCCCTTTTGTGTTTGTTTTCTCTGTGGCTCCATAGATCATTACATATGACATCTCTTGACGTTTGAGTGCTTAATCTTAACACTCTCTTAATGTAGTTTATAGTTTTATAGATTAAGTCCAGAAGGGATCATTCTGATCATCTCTCATCTGACCTCCTGCACAACCCGGGCCTTCGATTTCACCCAGTGATTCTGGAATCAAGCCCAATGAGCTGTGGCTGACCTACAGCACATCTTTTAGAGACATCCAGTTTTGATTTAAAGACATCCAGTGATGTAGCGTTTACCACTTCCTTTGGTAAATCTAGTTTACTATGTGAAATACAGACACGGAATATCGATATCTATATATAAAACACGCATCCTAATGTTCCTTCCTGGCTGAATAATGTAAAATACATGGTATTTGGGAATGTCTGTGCCCTTTGGTGACTGTCCAAGGATACACATGGCTCTTAGAAGAAAGCTCTCCTGGTTTGGTCCTCTAAAACCCACTAGGCCCTCAGTGTAGTATTGTACATGTATTAATTTACTAAAGCATTCTGGATGCCAGCGCAAGGTCGTGAAGGGGGAGCAGGTCATTGTCAGAAGGGGCTTTGTCACTGTCGGGGTGGGGTGGGGTTTGTTTCTGTTTGGTGCTGCTGCTTCTGTTCAGCTATGGTGGGCATGTAGAGTCAGGAGGACTCATCACTTGTGGCGAGACAGTGAGTGAGAAGCAGAGGAATCAAGAAGAGGAGCCTGTGTGTACGTGCGCACGTACGTCCGAGAGACGGCAGACAGGTGTAGGAAAGAAAAAAAGAGACAGGAGAGTTAGAAAAAAAAGCAACAGCAAAGGGAGAGAGGAGGAGCATACAATGAGATTGATGAGGAGAAAAAGGGCAAGAGAGAGAGAGAGTCAGGATAGCCGGCTGTAAAAGCCGGCTAAATGTTTGTGCTCCAGATGTGCCTGTAAACATTAGAAAATGAGCATGACCATTCACTCACAGAGAGCCAGGCACAGAATTAGGCACCAATGACAAATCATAGCCTCATTTGGGTGAGAAGGGGTCTCTGGGGCATCATCCAGGCCATTCCCATGCACTGTGGCAGGCCTGATTATACTTAAACCATCCCTGACAGATGGGTGGCTCATCTCCGCCTGAAATATCTCCAATGCTGGTGTCTCCAAAGCCTGCCTTGGCAGCTTGTTCCATTGCCAAACTGTTTCTAGAGTTATAAAGTTTTCCCTAATATTTTAACTAACTGTTCCCTGCTGCAGCTTAGGATCATTACATCTTTCTCCTCTTCATACTGACTAGTGAGAAGAATGGATCCCCATTCTCTTCCTAACATCTCTTTATGGATCTGTAGACAGCAATCATGTCTCCCCTCACACATCTTTCCTCCACAATGAATATACCCAGCTTTCTTAATCTTTTCATTTAGGTCTCATTTTCCAGACTTTTTGATGCTGTTGCTCTTCTCTGATCTTTCTCCGATATGCCCTGGCCCCAGGTTTGGGAGGGGAAGTGGATGGGACTAGTATAGCATCTCCTAACCTTACCCCTCAGGTGTGCCAAGCTCAATTCAGGTCCACTTGAGGACTGGGGCACTAATCTGCCCTGAATACCATTCACTTCCTATCACCTCCTAAATATATTGCACCTTGCAGGCCTTGGGGTTCTACCACTACAAGACATTTTAAGGTCAGAGGGTCCCAGGGTCAGTTGTGGGGAAGGGTACTAGAAGGGGAAAGGGAGAATGAAAAAGATGGGGAATTCTGTGGTTTGAAGGCGGTCCCAGCTTGATATGCTGATTGGATGCTTGACATCATATAAATATTAGGACACCTTCCCCCTGCCTCCAGATGCAAATATCACCCAGATCCATATAACACCTTATCTGTCTATTCACATCTTTTGGGTCCCCCTTCCCTGTACTGCTTTCCTACCCCTCCTTCTTCCTAGTTCAAAGCATCCATTTACAAGCTGTGTTAGTAGGTCTCAGGAGGAGACTAATTCCCTGCTGTTAAAGCAGTGTGCATGACTATTTTTTGTACAAAGCAAAGATGGCTTGGTGCTATGATTTTAGTTGCAAATAGGCAACCTACACAGGAAAAAAAAATCACAAATGAAAGCACTGAGTACGTCATTTGAGATATTATGTGGATGCCTCTAATCACTCTTGCTAGCTGCTAAAAGGTTTCTTGGGGCCTAGATTAGAAGATGGACCTTTAAGAACATCCGAAGACAAAAAGGACCCAGCAAACTATACAAAGGAATTGCTGTGGCATGCCCATAAGGATTCCACAGAGGGATTAAGTTCAGAGCAAATGCATGACAAACACACCACCCTGATCTGACTATAGATGCAGTGACATACCTTATGTAGAAGTCTAGATGCTACCATTTGTTTCTACGATGGTGCAAAACTAGAGAGGAGGAAGAGCTAATAAAAATGTGGCCCTATGAGTCACATAACCAGACACCAGGCTTTACTCATGATGAGACACCTATAACCCATTGTAACAACAGGCATATTGCAACAGCAGCAACTTACAGATGTTTCTGTGCAGAGTACAAATAGTCAATGCTATTTCTTTTAAATACCCAGCTGCAACATCAAGTCAGGCATGGAATTTATTAAGCCTCACAGAATTTATCTGTTTAAGAAGCTATGGGATTAGATCACGTTCATGCCAACCTTACAGAAAAAGAAATCTGAAAATCAGTTAAGTATCTTATTCCTCGCTACACAAAGAATACAAAATGTAAAACGTCCTTGTTCTGATGTGCTGGAAAAAATCCTGGAATCAATCAGCCAAAGATAACTTGTGTTTCTAAATATTTGGGATCTGAAGATATGGCATATAGATTGAATTTATTATTACTACTATAACAAAAGGGTTTCTTTTTTAAAAAAGCTCTGCAGTATACCCTACATATATAAATCACTGGTATTTATTTTGGGTGTTTCGGGGTGTGCTGTGAATAGAAAAAGTTTGATGGGAAGGAAACTAAGATCCTCTTTTTATCCAGAGAACAGATACAATACTGGCAACTGCACTAGGTGATCCCTCACGCCTTCCCAGAATATTGAACACTGTAGTACTTTCAGGAATGGCATGGGCCCATCACCCACAGAGTATGTACAAGGAAACACTGCCTGGAAGATGCCATTTTCTAGAGCATATCCCTCCACCCTCACCGGTATGACCTCACGTGCACGTTTTGGCAGTGACAGCATGGAGTGTGCTTCAAAATGGCGTCCCCATCTGACAAAAATCACCTCCAGTTTTGTCTCAGTACTGGAGAAGGGACAAACCACCCAAAAGTAGGACTGTCCAGTTTAAAACTGGACAAATGGCCTGCCTAACCTGCACCCATGCCATCCTCACCCAGCAGGAGTTACTGAAGGAAGAGTGTTGTGGTGGCTGTGACTTGCTCACTTATTCTGTAGTACTGGCCTTTTCCAACAGGCGGGACTATGAAGAATGATGTATCTTTCTGTTTTATTAGGGGTTTGTACTGCTGCCCATCACCACAGCATCTGAGCATCTTCCATGTAAAAATCAATAGCAATGGCAAAGTCCTTAGTGGACTTTGGGGAATCCTTCATGTGATACAGCAGTGACTGCTGTGATCAATACAGCTCTGGTTTTTGCTTCTACCAGCACAACTTATGGCAGGCAATGGTCCAGGAGTGCTGGCAATGAAGTTATCTCCCAGCTACTCAAGTCCTAGCCTTTCCCAGGAGGAGGTGCTCTAGAGAACCATGTAGGAACTCAGGTTCTCTTTACTCTTGTAGAACTGAAATTCTTTTTGCAAATGAAATTTTGTTCTTGTTAAAATAAGAAACTGATAGTATCAGTCTAAAGCAGGCACTCTACAAGCTTCTCCATCACAAATGTGCGCATCACCCCTGACCTGAAGCCACCCTGCTATTCCAGTCCTGGGCTCCCCACACAACTGTGCCAATGCCCCTCACTCCTGACCTACAACAAGCCCTACTATTCAAGTCCTGTTAATCTCTATCTTCTTCCATCTTGCCTCTGCAACAGTATCTACGCTTTCATTTGTCATTCTTGCTTGATTACTGCTTTTTTCTCATTACTGCCTGCAATAGCAGAGGGCACGCTGCAACCGGTTTCACTTCTACTCTGCTTTCTAAACCATAGCAGCAAAACAAGCTTTAACCCACCAGCAAACCTAACTGAGAATTACTAAGCTGGCTGTATTTGGCTTCATGAAACAGGCAATCAATCAAGGCACAATGTCTGCAATAATTACCCTACAAAGCGTCAGTTCAGCATCACTTCCGCACTGGATCAGTGATGTCAAGTGGTCCTGAGCCCGACGAGGGTGTCAGGGCACTCCCCTGCTGCTAGTAAGAAGCATTATAAGGACCACCAGAGGAGAAGACCTCCTTCCCAACACACACACACACACCCCTACCTTTGCATTTTCCTGCAATCTGAGAAACAGCCAAACTTCCTGCAGTTCTGGGTTTATGGGGGTCTGTTTTTCACCCCAGTCAGTTGCCAACTTGATACAATCAGCTGTGAAATTTCCCAGCATGCAGCACTTCAGTCCAGCTGTGCTCTGTCATGTTGGATAGTCTGCATACCATAAAGGCCTGTGCCTTGTAGAAGGACAGAGTGTCTTATACAGAAACAGCTGTATGGAAACCTTATATCATTCCTCTGCTATAACATTTAAGTTGAGTTGCATTCCTTACAGGTAGAAGAGATTCTGCTCACATTTATAAATGTGCTTATTCTCATTTTGGAAAAGAGGGCTGCCAGCATTTCAGAACAATCTGTCTTCATCAGGGCTTAAGCTTTGGAGAATCATGCCTAGTTTTATTTTTCATTTTAAATTTTAACTAAATGTAGTGCTGGTGAAAGGTGCCAGTTTGATAGCCCTGGAGATCAACTGGCCAGATTCTTCTCTCAGTTGCAGTGCTCTAAAACCAGAGTAACCCTGTTCTAATCAGAGAAGTTACTCCAGACTGAGAACTAAGAATGGAGTCTGGCACTGGCACACTCGCTTTACCCACACAGGGCCAAATCCTGGTCCCAGTGAAGTCAATGGCAAAACTCCCACTGATTTCAAGGGGACCGGGATCTGGCCCCCAGAAACAGGTATAACACAGGTAGTAGCTATGTTGGAAGCTTCATCACTGTGTACCCCATTAGCCCTCCTCTAAACAATACACCTCACTCCTTACGTGGATCTCTAAAGCAAAAATGAAAACCCTGTCTCTGGCCCCTCTGCTAAAACCACAGGAGGAAGACAATTAGGATCAAGGGTAGGAGATTTTCAGAAATACTCAGCTTTTGCCTAACTGCTCCCACTGAAATGTACTGTCGATTTCAATGGGAGCAGAGGTAACCCAGCACAAAGCACTTTTGAAAAGCCCATCAAGAGTTGTTGTGATATAGCGACACATCTTAGGGCATGTCTACACTGCATTTGGGACCATGCCCCCCCAGCCCGGGCGGACAGACTCTTGCTAGCTTGCTAACAGCATGAACATTGTGGCACAGGCAACAGCTCAGGTTAGCCACCCAACTCGGACTTGTGTGGCTAGCCCATGCTGCTGGCCATGTTGCAACCAGGAGTGACTCCAGGCACCAGTGCAGCAAGCGCGTGCCTGGGGCAGCAAGCCGTGGGGGGAGGCCTGCCAGTCGCTGTGAGGGTGGCAGGCAAGTGGCTTTTGGCGGCGCACCTGCGGGAGGTCTGCTGGTCCCGTGGCTTTGGCGGCAATTTAGAGGTGGGGACGCCGATGGTGCAGCACCGGTGGACCTCCCGCATGGATGCCGCCGAATCCGTGTAACCAGCGGACCGCCCGCCGCCGAAAGCCACTTGCCTGCCGCGTTTGTGGCGGCAAAAAACATAGAGCCACCCCTGGTTGCAACATCCACTCTGCTATTTTTAGCATGATAGCCAGAGACTATCTAGGCAGGCTGGGAGGCGTGGACCCAGCTGCAATGTAGACATACCCTCAGATTCCTTTGCTTTCATAAGCCAAAACAGCTTCCTCACAGTAATGACATTTGATCACTAGCTTCTGGGTTCAATTTGAAGGTGTGTGCTGGAGATTAAAGGCTCTACCACTCTTTATGAACTCTCTGAGCCACCCAGGCTCTAACCACGTACATTTTCTACTTTACTAACACCATTATTTGTGATGCTGACATCCTCTTGGGATGCTTTTTCCATTTAGTAAATGGGCAGAGTGGTCATAACTGCAGGTTACGCCAAGGGATAAATTTGGCTCACGACCTTTGGGTAAGGTTCTGAATCAAAGCATTCATACTTCTGAATGCTTCAACCCATATGTACGCCATAACTTTTGGTGCATCGCTCATCACAAGTCATTATCATTATGACTTTCTTTGTTTCAAGAGTTTATTTTTGTACTTTGAGGAGTCTAAGAACAAGAACTTCACCTCCCCACCCTACAAACATTCATCAGGGTAACTTTAGTTTCATGCAGAGGCATTCCAACATAGGGCAAGGAGGGAATAGTCTGTCTCTATATAGAGTTAGTGTGACCACAAATGGAATCCTGTGTTCACATTTGGGTACTCCATTACCAGAGAGATATCGACAAGTGGGAGAAGTTCGGAGAAGGACAACAAAAAATACAGAAGATTGGAGGGACTGATGCATGAAGAAAGAGAGCCAAATGTGCCTATCTTGGCTAAGAGAAGAGGATATAACAGTAAACTCCAAGGAGTTACATAGCATGATACACAAGGGTATAGCCAGGGACAGAAAGATTTTTTTAAAAGAAAAAAAATAAGCCTGGTTATCTGGAGAAAAAAAAATCTTCCTGCCAGCAAGATATATTGTCTGCCAAAGGAAGAGGCTGGAGCTTCATTGTTTGGGACATTTAAAAGTAGAGTGAGTAAAATACTAGAAAATGTATTGTAGCAGCCCACCCAGAACTTGTCCATAGCACACTTCTCAAGAGATGGGTTAACCCTGGTGTTCTGGCCAGATCTGGCTGTTATTTTCTACACTTTCAACTAGAAGTATTCTTCTGTGCTTCCTGTTCTGCATTCCTGCAGTGGTATTCTGTAGATGTTAACCGGATATCTTCTCTCTACTTCTCTGAAACAGTGGTAAAATGATTTCTGAATTAAAGGGTGGATTAGCTCCTCAAAGTCCTTGTAGCAAATGCGAGCTGAGACTGCTCTTGGATTCTTAATGCTTAATGAGTTCTTTGTTGCAATTTTCATGAAGAAGGTTGGTTGTGATTGAACGTCTCACATAGTGAATGCCAGTGAAAATAAGGTAGGATCAAAAGAGGCTAAAATAGGGAAAGAACAAGTTAAAAATTATTTGGACAAATTAGATGTCTTCAAGTCACCAGGACCTGATGAAATGCATCCTAGAATACTGACTGAGGAGATATCGGAGCCATTACCAATTTTCTTTGAGAAATCATGGAAGACAGGATTGATTCCAGAAGACTAGAAAAGGGCAAATATAGTGCCCCTCTATAAAAGGGGAAATAAGGACAACCCAGGGAATTACAGACCCGTCAACTTAACTTCTGTACCTGGAAAGATAATGTAGCAAATAATTAAGCAATCAATTTGCAAACATCTAGAAGATAATAAGATAAGTAACAGTCAGCATAGATTTGTCAAGAACAAATTGTGTCAAACCAACCTGATAGCTTTCTTTGACAGGGTAACCAGCCTTGTGGATAGGGGGAAGCGGTAGATGTGGTATTTCTTGACTTTAGTAAAGCTTCTGATGCTGTCTCACATGGTCTTCTCATAAATAAACTAGGGAAATGCAACCTAGATGGAGCTACTATAAAGTGGGTGCAAAACTGGTTGGAAAACCATTCCCAGACAGTAGTTATCAGTGGTTCACAGTCATGCTGGAAGGGTATAATGAGTGGGGTCCTGCAGGGATCAGTTCTGGGTCTGATTCTGTTCATCAATGATTTAGATAATGACATACAGAGTACACTTATAAAGTCTGCAGATGATACCAAGCCGGGAAGGGTTGCAAGTGCTTTGGAGAATAGGATTAAAAGTCAAAATGATCTGGACAAACTGGAGAAATTCTCTGAAGTAAACAGGATAAAATTCAATAAGGACAAATGCAAAGTCCTCCATTTAGAAAGAAGCAATCAGTTGCACACATACAAAATGGGAAAGGACTGCCTAGGAAGGAGTACTGTGGAAAGGGATCTGGGGGTCATAGTGGACCACAAGCTAATTATGAGTCAACAGTGTAAAGCTGTTGCAAAAAAAAGTGAACATCTTTCTGGGATGTATTAGAAGGAGTGTTGTAAGCAAGACACGAGAAGTAATTCTTCCACTCTACTCAGGCCTCAACTGGAGTATTGTGTCCAGTTCTGGGCACCACATTTCAGGAAAGATATGGACAAATTGGAGAGAGTCCAAGAAGAGCAACAAAAACAATTAAAGGTCTAGAAAACATGACTTATGAGGGAGGATTGAAAAAATTGGGTTTGTTTAGTCTGGAGAAGAGAAGATTGAGAGGGGACACGATAAAAGTTTTCAAGTATGTAAAAGTATGTTACAAGGAGGAGGAAGAAAAATTGTTTTTCTTAACCTCTGAGGATAGGACAAGAGGCAATGGGCTTAAATTGCAGCAAAGGAGGTTTAGGGAAACTTCCTAATTGTCAGGGTGATTAAGCACTGTAATAAATTGCCTTGGGAGGTTGTAGAATCTCCATCATTGAAGATTTTTAAGAGCAGGTTAGACAAACACCTGTCAGGCATGGTCTAGATAATTAGTCCTGTCACGAGTGCAGGGGACTGGACTAGATGACCTCTTGAGGTCCCTTTCAGTTCTATGAATCTGTAGATTCAAGATTAAATGATAGGCATAATCCACACTGATTTCTCAAGACACTTGTGCATACCCGCTCCCTCACTTGCCACTCAGCAGAGTGAAAAAGAGGGAGTGTCTAGGAACATGGGAACTGGAGGTCCATATCCTCCACTATCCTGTCTTTGACAGTGGCCAGCACTAGATGATTCAAAGGAAAGTTCAAGAATGCTGCAATAGTCAGATGTGGAATAAGCTGCTCCCCACATTAGGGCTCATCCTGATCTCTAATAATTAGAGAACGGTTTACATCCTACAGCACAAGGGTTAATATCCTTTCCAATTGTTGTCTTTATGTATAGCAACTCTGGGTATCCATCTAAATCCCTTTCTGAAGGAAATTCTTGGCATCAGAAACTTCCTGTGGCAAGAAGTTCCACAGTATAATTATATGTTGTGTGAAAAAATATTTCTTCCATTGGTTTTGAATGTCCTGCCTTTTAATTACACGGAATGTCCCCTGGTTCTTGTGTTATGAGACAGAGAATGGAAGCTCCTGATATACCTTCTTTTTCATTATTGTAGATATGTTTATCATGTTGCCTTTTACTCATCTCCTTACTAACATAACAACCCCAATCTGTATTCATGGGAGATCTTTTCTAGGTCCTTGACCATTCTTCCCACTCCCCTCAGAATCTCCTCCGGGTCTGCAATATCCTTTATAGATGGGGGTGACCAGCCTTGCACGCAGTGTTCTGGGTGACGCCACATCACGATGGAAACATGACGACCTGAGGAAACATGAGCTTCAGTGTAATCATCACCATGCTAATGAGGTGCACGTGCACCCCTCTATGGCCTCACACTGTCTACTAGACTGAAGCAAGTGAGTTGCTGACCATGCAGCAGCGTTCTCGGCAATGCAGAGTCTGGTTCTTCTGCACTCCAGCCCCTGGACATCACTTTTTCCCTTGCATCCATAGGTGGTTCAAGAGCTATGTAAATATAGGATGTAATTGCTACTTCTCCAGTTTGGGCATGATATACAATGTCTGGCCTTTTAAGGGTATTCCTGTGGAAAAGAATCATGTTGTCTCTTCACGAATCCATTTATTAGTCCTTCCCATTATAATCAATAAATCAATTTCCTTTTTATATGGTGATGTTGGCTCAGCTGTGAGGGTTTGATGGCGAAATTCATTACTCAATTGTCTCAATGCTTCCTTTCTAAGTTCAAAAACATCCATTAGTACCACTATGTGAAGCCCCATTAATCTGCTTTCGTTATAATAATGTTCTTATTCTTTCTTAGTGTCTTTATTGCATCCTACTCATCTTTGTTGTCCCACAGGAGCTTTTAATTAATGCACTAAGACCTGGTATTAAAGGAAAGAACTAGCAGATTTAAAAAAAAAAAAAACATTCAGCATTTCTGGTGACTGGCCAGAAATTAACCAACTTTAGTGAAGTGACCCTTTCCTCATATGCACAAAGTCTTATGCAAAACCCAGTCTGGATTCTAAAAGAGTTGTTTCTTTTTCACAGGAATAAATATAAATCAAAATGCCACCTTCCTTACTATTGTCTCTTTTTGTTTTGCCCTCCTATTGTGTGCTATAAAATGTCTTTCAGAGAGGAAGGATGTATTGCATACTTCTTCCCCAAACTGTTTATTTTGAAAAATGACAATCAGTGAACCATACTTCAAAGGCAAGATATTCAGGTGGCAGATCTTGTGAGCTGACACCCATTCAGCTGAGAAGAGCTTCTGAGATTTTGCTGCTGTTGAATGTGAACTCTTGTTCTGATTTAGCCTTGAATTTGAACCCTGAATTGTAGCCTAGATGGCTCCAAATCTAATGATAACATAACATAACACCATGGCAACATTAAATCTTTTATCATTTCTCACATTTTTTTAGCACCTTCCCACCCTAAAAGGCCACACAAGCTCAGAAAATGGAGCTACATGCCTGACGTTTCATAAACACAAAAAGCTGCTGAAAAGCAGCGTGGTCCAGTGCAGCGGTTCTCAAACTGTTGGTCAGGACCTCAAAGTGGGTCACGACACCATTTTAATGGGGTCACCAGGGCTGGCTTAGACTTGCTGGGGCCCAGGGCCAAAGCCTGAGCCCCATCACCCAGGGGGCAGAGCTCAGGTAACAGGCACCCTGCCTGGGGCTGAAGCCCCTGGGCTTCATCTTTGGCCCCCTGTCCAAGGCACGGGGGCTCAGGCTTTGGCCCTCCCACCAGGGCTCAGGGGAGCTCAGGCTTCAGTCCCCCAACCTGGGGTCATGTAGTAATTTTTGTTGTCAGAAGGGGCTCATGATGCAATGAAGTTTGAGAGCCCCTGCTCTAGTGGAAAAGACATTAGATTAGAAGTCAAGAGACCTGAGCTCTAATTCTAGCTCTGGCATGTGACGGTGGGGAAGTTCCTTCCCATCTTTTGTTTAGAGTCTAGACTACAAGGACAACCTCACACTTAGTATGTGTATAGTGCCTACCACAAAGAGTGCCTGATCTTCCCTGCAGTCTCTAGGTACAACAATCACAGTAATAAAAAGTATCAGAGGGGTAGCCGTGTTAGTCTGGTTCTGTAGAAGCAGCAAAGAATCCTGTGGCACCTTATAGACTAACAGACATTTTGCAGCATGAGCTTTCGTGGGTGAATACCCACTTCTTCGGATGTAATAAAAACATTGTTAAAACACGAATGTCTGATAACCTTCCTGTAACAGAGCATGGTATAATTATTTGCATTGATCTTGTTAGGACCCAGTCCCGCAGCCCTTATGCATGATTCCCAGTGGGACTGCTCACGTGCCTTACCCAAAATCCACTGAATTCCATAGGAGACATTTAGTTAATTTCAGTGGTCACTGGACCAGGCCACATGTGAGTAAGGGCTTCAAGATCTAGCGTTCAGTTTGCTTCCACTTTGCCTCCAGAAACATTCACCACTACGAAACCATGCATGTGAAGCGTGAGGGGGAGTACTTGGACCGGAGTCCAAATGAGCAGATTATAGTACCAGACCTCATTCTTCTCACGTGCCTTAGGTAGTAAACAAAACAGCTCTCCCAAATGAAGAATATTCTGTTCCCTTCCTTTGTCCTCTGTGAGGAGACAAATTTGGTTTGAGAATAATAGTTGTATGGGCCCTTCCGATGAGGTCACCTGTTCTTGAACATTCCTAGGCAATGGGAAACTGACATGTTTACTTCCTTCTTGGAGAGTAAATGTAGAACTACCTAGGAAAATGGCCAAACAAAGGAATATGTTGCGAACTGAAGCCTCTGACAAGTCAGAGGAAGAATATATGACATGGATTATAGAATGTATCATTTAAAAACAAACTCTAAGAACTCTGTATCAGACTTCAAAAGAAAGGAAGAAATAAAAAGAAAGAAAATCTGTCATGAATCTTCTCACTGCATCCAGAATGCTTCAGTGAGCAGAGATACAGAAACAAGCTAATTACTGTCTCTCTTTTACTCTCCCAGTTCTGAGCAACAAAAAAACCCACACAATATTTTTTGTGATTATTCATAAAGAAAAACTTATCTCTTTCTTAAGAGTTCTGGGGAAGATACCATGTGGGATAGGGTGGAAACAGCAGGAAAGGAGGCAAGGGACTTGGAAAACATGGGATAACAGTCCAAATTACTGCAGTTTACAGTATGATGATTTCTACTCTACTATTTTCATTAGGGAATTGAACATGGAGGCTTGCACCTATAGTCTCTAGGAAACAATCATCTGCATCACAAAGTCATCATCTAATTTGTTACCACTGGTAGTGCCCTCTCAAGACAAGCTCAAGTCTTGAATAGCTGAAGGTGCATTGGCAAAATTGGAATAGCAGAGGCTGGTGGTGGTCAGGATTGGGAAGCATTATCAGAGGTTGTGGGGGGGGGAGCCCAGGACTGGACTTGCAGGGGGGCAGGGCAGGGCAGAGTTGAGGGGCATTGGCAGAATAGTGTGCAGGGATCCCAGGACTGAAACAGCAGGTCAGGACTTAGATGCATTGGTAGAGCTTGAAGATGGGGTAAGGGAGTTTATACAACACCTTCTTGTGCTATATCTGACTTTGGCCTGTGCTATCCGCCCCTCACTTCCATGAATATCAAACTGAAAAGCAGAGAAAAAGGTTCTTACAGCACTTTCTCCCACCTGCTTTGGGTGTTGAATATTTTTTTTAGAGTTCAGGGGAGCAGTACAAAGCAGCTGCTTTTTTGAACAAGTGAAGGCAGGGAGCTGGAGCAATGAGGCAGAGGGAGAATCAGAAAGAAAGTGTTGTCTGCTTGTCTCATTCACTGAATTGTACCGTCCTGCACACAACCAGTTTAGATAGCTGCATAAGGATTCAGAGATACTACTCCATTGTCTGTCTCTCCATAGCACAATTTATTTATTTATTTTATATATATATATATATATATATATACATACACACACACATACACACACACACACACACACACACACATACACACACACACACACACACACGTATAAAAATAACCACAACCCTTGTGTCCCATCCTTGATACTTTGCTATCCTACCACAGGCATGGTCTGACCACCGGGACAATCAAGTCCAGAATCCTGCACCCAGCGGTGGCCAATATCTGAATCTTCACAGGAAGATATCTTCCCACCTCCTCCATTAGATCCCTAATAGACACCATGTTTTTCTTCTATCTTTACTGTAATCAGTCTCGATGATGTTGGGAGTACGTATGCATAATGCAGGAGGTTGTTGCATTATACTTATTGTGCTCTTTCTTTGTCTGTAATTTCAGTTATGGTTACCTGTACTAAATAAAATGTATAGGATGTTCTGTGTGCGCTTCACCAGTCTCACACTCAGTAAACTTCTATGCATAGCCAAGTGGATTCACAAACCGGTTATTTGGAGAAGTGCAAGTGCAAGTTATGGAACTACATAGTTAAGGGAAATAAATATTCAAATACTCTCACACATCATATATTCCCATAACTAAATGGACACACGTAAAATATCACATTTCACAGTCCCAAAATAACCTTAGCTTACTCGCCAAAGACCTACCAAATTTCAAACTATAGACCAGGAGCTCTCTTACACACAAGTTGCAGCTTATTATATACCAGTTCCAACTTGGACTGCAAACTCTCACAAATCAACCGCCATGTATGGCCAACAGACGCAACCATGGACCATAATACATAACATTCCAGTTCTCTCCAGCAGAGAGTCTAACACCTTTCCTCTTACCCTCCATTACAGAGCCAAGATTTGACCCTCCCTCTCTCAGTTCCTACTATGGTCAAGAGACTACAACATATCACATCATATTCTCCATATACAGTCCAGAATGCCCTCCTCCCAACATATACTTCACTATGGGGCAAAAAAAAAGCCCATCTCCCTTGCCCACACTCATATGGACAGAGAAACCCATTATATCTTCCCCATTCACCTCTGGCTGTGAGTCACAGGGCCCTCCTTCCAAATAAAAGCACACAGCACCTTCATCCAACCACAGTTTACACATGTAGAACCAGATAGGGCCTAAAGCTGGAGCTATAAACCATTCCAGCATTGTACAGGGGCTCTAAAGAAACCACAACAATCACTGGAAGAATTTCTCCAGTGCAGGGCCACATATACTAGCCCCACACTGCCTCCCCTCACAGCCCCGGCATAGTGGTGTGGGGGTGGCAGGGCTGGGGGAGGGGAAGGGAAGTGGCCATAGCACTTTCTATGTCTATTCTGGGTGGCAGAGCAGTCCACAAGCAGCCATGGGGGGGCAACCATAGTCAAAGCAGCCCGGGCCCCCAGAACAGATAGAATCCAGCAAAAACAAAAGGGTGGCTTAAAGCCCTTTTTGTGCTGTGCTGCCAGGGAGGTACAGCCTAAAATCTAGCCCTCTGATTGTAGACCTAAATGTACCCAGTTCATTGGACTACATTAGTTCATCTCTTATATACCACACCAGATTGTATAGGCAGAAGGGAATCAACATTTCCAAAGATTTCCTTTTGTAGTCAACCATTTAATAAAAAATGCCCAAAGCCATGGTGGTTGTGATATAAGCATGTCACTGTGTCTTGTGGGGCTCATGAGCTATTCTAGAAGGAACCCATTGCTATATCTATACATCACAGCTATTCAATAACCCAAACAAACTTGTAAAACAAGGACTAAAACCCAGAATCTGTAGCCCCAAATGCACAGGCAGCTAACACTTGCACAAAGGGAAAGCCTCTCAAACAGGTAAATGAATAGATGGCCCCTTATGTTCTCTTTAAGATGCAACCAGCCATTAGCTGGTAAAATATTTCTCATCCACATGCTACAGAGCAACCATTATGATCATTAATAACTCTGCTGAATTACAGCCTATTTTCTATAACTATAACCAGCAATGGGTTTTTCAAGAAGATTTAGCTAGAAGGATTCAAATGCATGTCAGAGACAATCAAAATTTCAAAACTGGATAATTTGTTAATGACCTGTAACTCCAAAACAATTTGACCAATTTTCTTCAAACTTCACAGAAAATTTCCCTGTACTTTCAAAGTGTAAACAGCAATATTCAGGCCAAATCAATTTTGCTAACAAGTTAGATGGGGGATAACAACAGGCCTTATAATGGAAGTGGATTGCAGCCTTAACGATCATTGTCTCTTCATAATAGATTAGCCATTTAACTAGATTATATAGACACAATGAGATTCGAGAAAATAGAAAAAGTATATGGAGACTGGGCTATCTCAGTGTAGTACAGTGGTTGCTAAACTAAATCCCAGCTTGTACTACTGATAATGAGATAATCCAGTGGATCTTTTTTTAAACTCTGTTTTCCAGTTAAATCGATCAAGGGTCACGAAGAGGAGAGTAAAAAGACGTATTTAGATTTCAAGAGCTCCTGTATGCCCTGATTGCGGAGGCCTTGTACTAGTGAAAAGCCGGTCGTGCAATATTCTTCAGAGTCTCGGGTTATTTTCACAGCAGGCGAGAGGAGAAGAGGAGAATAAAAATCCTACAAATATAACTGACGCTGCCCTGCCCCCCGCAAATAATCATAGGCATTCATCCATTACCAGCCTCCTTGGAAAGACAAGTCAGTTTAGTTACTCCACCACTGCTTACCAGCGAGCACCAAGGGGTTTGTGGCCTCCGAATGCGATCCTTTCAGTCCTGAGGCCCACTTACAACGTCCTTACATTACCAAGCCGTGAGATTATGGAAGAAGTTTGGAAGAAGCAAGTGGAATTTTAAATACATTTAGCAAAGAGGCATCCTTTAATTCAGAAAAAAAACCAGCTGTCCCTGTCAATCCCTTGGGATGACATAGCACCTAAGAAAGAAAGTGTACAGGCTTCTTCTTTGATTAAACAGCTGAAGCTTGGACAGTCAAACCAGCAGGGATGGTGTGGTTGTGAAGTTTTGGAATATATATCTGCATATATTGAATACTGGGCAATTCATTATGTGGGGGTATTTCAGCACAGGCCTTTAAAATCAAAATATTGTCTGATTTTCAGAGGTGTTAAAGATCCCAAGGTCCTTGAAAAACAAGGGTTTTCTGCCGGTGTCCTTGTCCAGAAATGCTCACCTTCTGTACTGTTTTGCTCCCATATGGTCTTCCTGGATAAAGCCCTCCACAATATCTAGAGCAGTGGTTCTCAAACTTGTGTGCTGGTGACCCCTTTCACACAGGAAGCCTCTGTGTGTGACCCCCCCCCAATAAATTAAAAACATGTTTTTATATATTTAACACCATTACAAATGCTGGAGGTAAAGTGGAGTTTGGGGTGGAGGCTGATAACTTGTGATCCCCCCATGTAATAACCTTGCGACCCCTGAGGGGTCCCGACCCCCAGTTTGAGAGAACCCCTGATCTAGAGATGGCTGCATTTCAAAAGGGTCGTATGAATAGAATTTGTAAAAAGTGTTTTGGAATTAAAGGCACACTTTAAATATAAAAACTACTCATGGTACTGGTTGGCCATGCAGATCACAAGGTATTGGTTCTGCTCTCAAATTGGAGATTTGAAACTTCTCAAACAAGAGAATGAGGACTGGTGACTGGAGAACAACAAATACCTTGGTCACAACATCTTCATACGTGCATGCCCAAATTGTGCACAAGAAACCCACATTCCTGCACATGTTCACAGGGAATAAAAGGCATATTAGCATGGTCACATACAATAGCCTTTATTGAGGAGAACATATACACATTCACAAGGTTTTCATCCGAAAATTCTGATCATGCAGTTTTCCACAAACTCAGATTTATGACTCCCACAAGAACAACTCCAATACTTGCCACTGCACATTATACACCCATTCCCTGATATACCTTAAACTCCCTAACTCTCTCACACCTGTAACCAGTGGGTAGGGGAGGGAGGGGGAGGAAAAAACAGAAAAAAAAAATCACAGGAGCTATGGGCTTTCCTATAGACATTTCTCAGATGCAAATACACTTCCTGCCTACGAGGTCACTGTCCTGGGAAATGAAGCCCAACATTTGGAGAAATGCTTAAGAAATGCCTTTACTAACCATCGTCCACCAGCTACTTTGATAAAACAAATGCTAAAGATAACTGGAGAAATGTTATAAAAGCAATTTGGGTTGATATAAGTTTCTCCTTCTTTCCTAACGGAAGGAAACACTTGTCATTGGCAAAGCACTGCGGTTTGAGTTTGATTCCCCCCGCACCGTCTTAATTCCCTCCAAAAAAGAACAACTCCTGCTCCTTTGTCATAATGAAAAACAAAGCCAGACAAATAAATGAACACACGCACCCTCCCTTTCACACAGTGCCTCCAGAGTGCTGAGCTGGGGGCTGCTACCAGCTCGCTCGATTGAGGTGTCACTCCCACTCTGAGTTTGTATTTATTATTTTTTCTAGAGATGGGTGGGGGTTTTCTTCTTGTTGTATCCCCCCTCCCACTTTTCAGGGTTTATTTATTTTTGCTGATTTTAAAAGCTATGAATCACAGTTTGATTTACAACCTGTCCCACAGGAGACAGACGACCCTAATGAGGGAGCAGCCTGCAAGGGTAATTAATACTCACCAGACTTTCAACTCTACTATTAGCGAGCGAGTGCATATGTAGGCGCAGCCGACTGGGGAAGGGCAGGCAGATCTGACATTCATGCACATTGCTGGGAATCTCACTACCACACCACATTTACAATAATTAGGGCGAAGGGACCAGGCAAAACACCATCTGGTGGAGTAAACCTGGAGGGGTGATGGCAAGGGGAGGTAAGCCAGGAGTGGGTTGGATGGCCAAGGGATAGAGGAGGAAGACAGGCACGGTGAATTGATTGGGGATGTTGCGATGGAGAGGAGTCGGGAGGGTGATGGATCACCCCTGCTTAAAACAAACAAAAAGCAGGCAGCTTGCCAGGAACAGCTTAGGCCAGTTTCATTAAAACTCTTCATTCATCATCCTGAAACGAGGCGGTGTGTGTTATTGCAGAGGTGGTGTGCTTGTGCGGAAGCTATTACGATAGCGGGTGGGCAATACTGGGAGGGGGCTGCGGGCAGGGAGGTAATGAAGGATGGACAGCACTGGGAGGCAACAGGGCTCAGGTTTCACCTACCACCCACTGAGAGACTCTCCGCCAACCATTATCACCTCCAGGGGACTGAGGAGCCTTAGAGTGCTCAGACTGGCAGAGGATTCCCACATATTTGTATTTATCCTCTTGGATGAAATAATGGTGCCACAAAATATGGTGGCATGCTGTCGTGTCAGAGTCAATGGGGTCACGCATCAGCTTAATGTCACCTCAGGAAGACCCAACAGAATGACACTGTCTGGGCACCAAGAAAGCCCCTGCATAGAGATGGGCAGATGATCTCATAGGCTTTTTCTATCTCTAAGCTCAGTTAAATCCTGAGCGGTCACTGTCGAGGGAACTGGATATCCAGAACAGGAGGGACGGATCTGAAGAACCCAGCAAGGCTGTGTTGACCTGTAACCATGACCTAATCTGAGGGTGTAAAATCAAATGATATACTATGTGCCAAGGCATATTAAAATGCTTTAAGATATTAAAATAGAAGCTATTAAAACTGTAATGCAAGTAGGGAAACAATCTGTATAATAACTAAGGTAGGCTTGGCAATAAGCTGAGATGTAGTGGCCCTGTGATTAGTTTTAATTATTTAGCCTAAGTAGCAAAGTAGTTAGCATGACTGCTTAACCTAAAATTATAAGATTTAGCAAGATTTTGCAAGGACAATCTCTAGCTTGTGACAAAACAAGTACATCACAGAAACATGAAATAATAGATTTGGGGGAGGGGAGGCTGGATTTTAGTATGTGTAATCATAAGGTTAACCACATTAATATATTGGAAATGTAGGGAAATGTATTAATGCAGTATTGATGCAAATAGCTTATGTCAGCAACCAGTACTCTAATTATGGATATCCAGAAAGCCAAGATGAACCAGGGGCCGAGATCTAAGTACATATGGTCATAGGTATGCAAGCATATGGAAAAGGGGGTGTAAAACCTGATGCATGAATGTTCACAAGTGGAACAATGGGATGACAACATCGGGTAGCCAGGTAGCATGCCTGGCTCAGCACCTTCCTCATGTGGTGATCTCTGCTTACTTTTTCTTCTATCTTTACTGTAATCAGTCTCGATGATGTTGGGAGTATGTATGCATAATGCAGGAGGTTGTTGCATTATACTTATTGTGCTCTTTCTTTGTCTGTAATTTCAGTTATGGTTACCTGTACTAAATAAAATGTATAGGATGTTCTGTGTGCGCTTCACCAGTCTCACACTCAGTAAAACTTCTATGCATAGCCAAGTGCATTCACAAACCGGTTATTTGGAGGAGTGCAATTGCAACCAAACTACTCCAGGCTACAGCTGGAAACCTTCCCCACTAGAAGGCCCAGAGTCCTCTAAGTTTGTGTTCACCTACATCTACTACACTTGCAGCACTTCAAAGACAGCTGGGACACCCCAGTGGGGTCTCGACCCTGCCAAAGAGATGAGGATGTCATTGTACTGTCAAAGGGAATGTCTGGAGCTAATGAGGGCAGGACGCTCTTAGCCAAGTCACTCTTACCGCTGGGGTTAAACAGCTGGGGAGCCTGAATCCCTCTTCTCACCCACAACCCAACAGCCTGGCTGAGAACTACTTCAACTAGACATAACTAGCCACTGAGCCATGGACTCTATGGGTGCAGGTCTGGCACCTAGGTCAGACTGATTTTGATTTCTCTAGAGCAATTATGCCTCACATAAAATGTATATAATAAATGACATGTAGCTATTCAATTTGTCCTGTTCATAGGCACAATGAACTCAGGGATCAAGGCTGTGTGTGAGTGAAAGAGAGAGTAACAAAATATATAGTCACAATGTGTTTTATACAGCACCAAGTACATCACTGGAATAACATCATCTCTGGATATCAACAACTCAGGAACAGAGACGGAGAAGGAGAAGAGCGTGTGCAAGAGGGAGTATATACTATTCACATACCTGAGAACACAACCAGTGGAAGAAATGTGTGTAAATTGGGGGCACCAAACATGCCTTGGATTCCTCAGTATGGTAGGCTCTGGTCTTAATTCCTAATGAGCTAAGTAACATGTCTTATATTCTTTAAAAAACAAAAACAAACAAACAAACAAAACCCACAGTATCCACACTGAAAGAAAAGTCCACATGAATGACAGAAAACACAAATGTACTCAGTGGGGAGGGGAGGAGAAGGAAGGGAGAGGCACTCAATTCTTAGAAGACGTTTGAATCATGGAAGTGTCCCTCTCTCAGGAGGACCTCTAACAAACCTGGCCACTTCCCACACTTCTCTCCCTAGAGCCCTGCTGACTGGGTACCAATTTTCTCTGTGCCTGTGCTCACCCTGACATCCTGATTATGAAACTGACATAGCATCGTTAGAGGTGCTAGAAGCTAACATCAGTCCCCCCAGCTAGTTACAGCTGTCAAGCAGTTCTGCTGTCAGACAAGGAATGTTCGGCAGAAAGGCCTATCTCCAGTACTCTCTCCATAATATGTGACAAATTCTTTTGTGTCAGTGCTTTTATGATGTCACAATGGTTTTGTGGCAAAGGAGTGACATTTGGAATTCTTAGAGGCTCACTCTGAAAATGCCTGCACCCACGTAACATTAATTAGAGCTGGTTGACAGTTTTCTGATGGAGTAGTTTTCCATCCCAAAATGCTGATTCAGCAAAACTCAAAATGTTTTGTGGGATCAGTCTCTGACATTTTCCACAGGAAATTATTGAAACATATAACTTCAACTTTAAGATTTTGACTTTTATGTTATATTAATATCATTATAATAAAACCAACCAGAAAAAAATGTTTAATTAAGGTCAAAACACAATATTTTTGGAATATTTCATTTAATGAAAAAATACCAAACTTTTGACTTTTTGTCCCAATTTGGGATGAAAACAAATTTTGAAATCTTGAGATTTCCCATAGGATGGAAATTCCAAATTTTGAACTCTAATGTTAAAAAACAACATTCTCTTGCCTTTTCTACCCGAGACTCTCAAAGCAATTGACAAGAATTCATGAGTTGTGGCGAAGAGGTTATAAGGTTATCTCCATTTTACAGATAGGGAAACTGATGCACAGAGCAGAGACATGGCTTCCTCAAAGACTGTGAATCAGAGCCAGGAATAGAACTCAGGTCCAGGGGCTCCCAGTCCCATACTCTAACCCTTATACGACAGCTTCCCCCCGAGCCAGGAATACAACCAGGGAGTCCTGGCTTGCAGTGTCTTTAACTGCAAAATAGCTCTCCCCATTGTAAAGTTTTTCCTAATATTTGATCCGTACTTTTCTCTGTTCTTTCCTTGTTGGCTAGTGAGAATAATTTATCCCTATTCTCTTCACAATACATCCCTTCATGTTTCTGTAGTTTTCACAGCTCCCCTCAGTCTTCTCTTCTATAGACTTCAATGGAGTTACATTAGGGATGAGTTTGGCCCAGTCATGCCTGGGATTCCTAACCTTTCTTCCGAGGTCTTCCTAGGCATGAAGTACTGGTCTGGTTTTATCCATTTTAATGGTGCACAACCGTGTTCTCCCTGCTCCTGTGATCCGTTTCCAGCACAGCTGCATGTCTAAAAACTGGATTTAAAGAGGCTGATATCTGCACATTTACACTGACTGTGAGACTCAAAGGTTCGAACAAGCCCTATTCCAAAATTATGTTTGCCTGATATAAAGGGTTCCTGCTGTATTAAAAAAAAAATGAGCATCCAATATCATATTTCACGAAAATCCTGAAATACTGTTATGAATACCCCCCCCCCCCACATCAGACTGTCAACACCCAGGCACTGGTTCTCTATGGTGTCTTCTTTATTGATGGGTAATCCTCCGGTTCAGAGGTTCGGTTTGAATAAGCACTCAAAAGGTCTGAATCCTTCTCCACAACTAGATGGACCTCTCTGGATCTGCACTATCGAGATAATGCCATGCAGTGCTGAGCACTCTCAATTCATACTCTATGGTAGTTCAGGACCAGAGGCATGTGACACCTTGCAGAATCGGGCTCTGGAGCTTGAAATTTCACAAAACAGGAGTGATTTTTGGAGCCTTTCCATTGTATTCTGGTGAGTACACTGGGAGCCAGGACTTTGGGGTTCTATTCTTGGCTCTGACAATGACTCACTGTCTTGTCTTGGTCAAGTCATTTCACTTCACTTTTGTGTTCCACTCTCCCCAGCTATAAAAATGGTAATATTTCTCACCAACTTTCTAGGGAAGTTGTGGGGACTGTTAGTTAACATTTGGGCAGCATTTTGAAGATGCATAATAAGGTATCCTAGGAAGAATTATTATTTTGTCGTTTCCATTTCTGGTCCCATCCACAGAATGTGCAGAGGCTTCAGAACGATTTTGGAACAAACCAGAACCAAAACACTAGATCCAAACAACCCCAAACTTTGAGGGGGAGAGGAGCTCAAACCCAAACGCATATCAGAATTTCACAAATGGCATGTCTTCATAATAGTGAAACCCAAGCCCCAGATCTGAATGCTCCTGAGCTTCAGCATGTTTAAAATCTAGATACAGAACCAAGATTTGCATCTTGAGCCCTTCTCTAAGGCAAAGATTCAAAATCAGTTCCTTGTTTGTCCACAATCGTTTGTCTCATCACCGAACTCCTCCTTCCTCATCTTTGCATTAAAATACACACACACACACACACACACCACAAGACAGGTGCATAAGGAAGGTTCCCCCTTATTTTCTAATCATTCTGCTGGGTTCCTTCCCCACTGTTCCAGTCCAGTGTTTGCGGTATTACAGTTCCATACATTGGAGGAAGCCAGCAGGACACATGCACAGAACTCTGAAATACAGTGAGGAATGAGGAAGTGATAGGCTGTGTGCCAAAGCATACAGCAGCTGCTAGGGACATTCAAATATCTTATTGCTCATTAGGCATATCTGTAAATGAAAAGCAGAAAAAGCTGCCTCACAGTATAATAAATGTTGATTAAATACTATATCTTTTGGTATGGATTTGTTTTCTTTAAAAAATGTTGTCGTTAACTTAGTGGGCAAGTCGCTTTGTCTCACTGTGCCTCAGTTTCCCCATGTATACAATATGGATAATATTTCTCTCCTCACTGAGGAGACGGGAGACTATCTGAATGAGGCAGGATTTCTAAGGGGCATTGCTTCACTAAGGGATTTGTTTTGTTCTGTGTGTGTACAGTGCCTAGCACAATTGGGTCCTGCTGGTCCATGACTGGCTCTCCTGGGTACGACCACAGTACAAAATAAAATAAATTGTGCATTTGTTTACACAAGTGAAAACATTGTGTGCCCACCAAATAAAAATGTCAATGGTGCAAGGTGCCCAGCTATCCTGGGCACTGCAGCAACCCTTGCTTCATTCAGCATACAAGGCAGTGAATCAGGCAGGGCTCTCCTCTGCATGAAGGCGGGAGTTTTGATAATATCTAACTAAATAGTTAAGATTATGAAATTACTTTGTTAATAAAGGACCAACCTAGGAAATTCATTTTTTAAAAGCCTGAGTTCAAAAATGATTACAGCTACGTGTAAGCACTTAAATGTCACAAATGCCAGAGCTAATACTGAACACACGCTTTACATGTATCAGCATGGCACTGCCCTTGTTTACATGGTCATAATCTTTTTTCTCAAATAATAGCATAGAATGTCCTATAATTTTGACAATTTTTGCCAGATGCACAGTAAATGAGCCAGGGCTTCCTGACATTTCAGCACTTATCCATGCAGTCTTAATGTTCTCCTAATGTAGATATTTCAGGGAATTATAATTGCTGGTGAGCCACAGTGGATTGACATTGCTGATGCCTATGGTTGAGATTTGCAGATGACAAAGGGGTTCAGCCATCTAATTCCTGTTAATTTCAATAGGCGTTTGTTACAGAATACACCCTTGTATTCAGACCCTACCCACTATTGTAATCATCTTTGTATCGAGTAGGCCAGGTAAGGTATCATTTAAAAAACTCAATTTGCTGGTCACTATTGTCCTGGTAAAATACATGTGGCCACACTGTATATAAAGTTATAAAATTCCCTTGAATGGTGTTAACACCACACATTCCAAACCTCACAGCTCTGCCCAACTAGAATTTGGCAAACAGTTCTGTCCTACACAAAGGACTGTGTGCTCTGCCTAAATGGCAATTAAGCAGTAAACAGAATCATCAGGTGGGAAGGGAAGACAACAGAAGTTCAAACAGGTGAAAAAACTAGCAGGGAATATCCTTCCACACACTCTTTAGCTCCTGCTTCTCAGCTGGAAGTGTTTTTTCAAGAGGGAGAGTGAAGCTATAAGAAGGAGGGACAAACACCCCAAGACACCCATCTCTCCTCTGCCCGTCGCATTCACTGCACCCGAAGAGAAAAAAGAAGCAGTTGTTGATCTCTGGGAGAGGGGTCCTGACGCGAGAGTTTGGTCAGTAATCTGCTGGCGCTTGTGGTGAGAAACTTTGCTTGAATCAAATATAGTTTGTTAAGTTAGACACTAGTAAATGTCTTTTCTTTAATTTTCCTCGTAACCATTTCTGACTTTTATGCCTCATTACATGTACTCACTTAAAATCTCTTTGTATTTCATAAACTTGTTTTACTGTTTTATCTAATCCAGTGTGTTCAAGTTGAAGTATCTGGGTAACTCCATCTGGGGCAACAAGTTGCGTGCACATCATTCCTTTAAATGAATAACTGACTCAGTGGATTTGTCCTATCTAGGAGGGGGCTGGGCAGTACAGGACATAAGTTTCTGGGTGAAAATCTGGGACTGGGAGTGTTCTGGGGTCATCCTGTGGACATTTTTTATGGCTGGTAAGAGCCAAGGTGTGGCTGGCTGGCTGCAGCACCCACACAGACATAGTGGGGAGTGACTTACATGCTGGAGGCTGTTTGTGAGCAGCAAGGCATTGTAAAGGGCACCCCAGGTTACAGGGTAGGGGTGACATAGCTGCATATTAGTCAGGATTGCACCTTGGTATGTCACAGAGATGTGGGGTGAAATTCCCTAATCAACTTTGCAAGTCCCAAGCTAAATCTTGTGCTAATCCACTGAGTGGGTACAGCATGGGTACCTAAAGGGCATATGTAGCCCTCCATATGTAGCCCCATGAAATAATCTTGAGTCTCCTTTGGTTTGAGACCCAGCATCTGGGGGGGCTGGAATGGAATCCGGACAAGGATGACTGTCCACCTAAGTGTACAGATTAGTGCCACCTACAGTGGTGGTTTTGGTGATGGGTGGACAACTGTTGCCCATAACTGTGGTTTTCCAAACGTTCCTCATACTGCATTGCCCTCTTCAAGAGACAACAGCAGACCCGTGTGGCAGATACTTCCACTCAGCTCCATCACCCTCAGCTTTGCTGATGCACTAAGGTTTGAGGCCTCAGTTCAGCATCATCCTTCAGCACCTGCCTAGCTTTAAGCACATGAACAGTCCCACTAAAGTTAACGGGACTATTCCTGTCCTTAAAGCTTAGACACATGCTTAATCACAAAGTTTTGTGGTAAACAACTCACCAGATTGGGTTGTGATGAATATAAGGGAGATGCTTTCCAGCGGCTGCTGGACCTTAGCAGATTCTGTGAGTCACTCTGGTACTAGCTGCCAGACTAACGCAACCTGTGTTGCCTACTGTCACTACACCAGGTCTACCTAAACCCTGGAGTGGACTCCAGTCATGGAAGAGACCGCCAACTACACAACATGCCCCTGCACTACATTCTCCATCTGAACATGGGACACAACCAAGAGTTCCAGTGTATTAAGGATTCAAGCATCATTATTTAAGTGGCTGCAGCCATGCAGGGAGAGATGAGAGACAGCAAAACGCATGCTAATAACAGATAACCTGTGCCTGCAGGCCCAACTGCCGCAGCACACCCTCCGCCAGGGCAATGAGTGTGTTATCTCCCAGACACACATGCTTGGCAGCGATTTACAGTGATCACAGGAGAGATTTAGGCAAAAAATACTTTCAGACTTTTCAAATTTTAAAATCAAACGTATCTATCCGCCACCAGCAATGGAAATAAATGGAAAGAATTCAAAGTGCTGTTACACATTTCCCTTTCAAAAGGCCTATAATTCAATTTATGGGTGCACAGCATTCTCAGGTTATGTTTATTCATTCGGGATGGTGCACGAGTTCCCAGGGCTTTCCCTCCAAAGGGGAGAGAGGATGCTACCTGAATTGGATTCCCCACTGAGTCCATCCCAGTACATTTCTATATCATTCATTGTCTCCAAGTATTCCACACCCCGGGCATCAGAATCCTAGTTTCCTAGAATATAAACTCCATTATAAAACTCTTAGCCCTTCCTTGAGCCCAACATACTGATCCTGCAGCCTGTTATATTGCAGACATGGCACCCAGTGCCAATGACCTATGGCATCCTGAATGCAACACAGAACCCTCAATCTGACTTTTACCCTTTCCCTCGTATGCACACATACCCGAACTGTGCCGCCACTCCCAAATCTGAACATTTCAGACAGGATGACACCCAACCGCATAGATTCAAGACAACCTGGTCCAATCCATAGATCACATCCCATCCCACACCAGCACACACATCCCATTCCCCAAGGCCTGACACATAAAGCACATATACTCCCTCATTCAAAGGAGAGGCCCTGCTCCTTTACCTCCCACTTCCAGCCCACCACCATGTCGGAGTTCCCCAAATGTCATAAGGATGTGGTTTTAAATTATTTATACAAGCTCTGAGTACTGCCTACTTTTAACTACAACACTGCAGGGAGTGTCATGTATTAGTAGCTTTCAGTTTCAGCCTATTTGCAAATAAAACCTAGATTTGTTGGTGTGTGCGTGAGAGAATTTGGGTTCTTCTGTTTGTTGTCTAGCTGTTAATATTTGTTAGTTAGTTTCAAGTGCCCCAAAGCGTGTTAAGGCTTCTACTTGAAATAACTGATGGACACATGCAGTTCCTGCCCCAAAGAACAAACAAACTCAATTCAACATGACACAATGAGTGAGGGTCATACACAGAACACAGGGAGGATGGTAATTATCAGATCACACAGTTACTCAATAAGACACAAAGATAAGTAGCATCAGTTCAACTGGTTTTTATTGGCTCCTGCCTCATAGGCAAGACAGAAGAAGTGAGTTTTTTTTGGCTGGATCTGAATGAGACATGGGGGGCGGCTTGCCAGGGACAGAATAAAAGACAGCACAAGTTATTGGTGAAAGAACGAACAAAGATGACAATAGGCTAGTCTTGGTGGTGAACAGCGGGGATAGGTGGATGCAAAAAATTACAAAGGATATAGCTTGTGTGCGAGTGATGTAGGTCCTGCAGAGTGAGAACAAAGAGGCTGATTCTGAGCCTCTCTCTTGAGGTCTGATCCAAAGCCCACTGAAGCCAATGGAAAACTCCCACAGCCCTCAGTGGGCACTGGATCAGGTCTTTACTCACCCTCTGAGGCTCTGCACTCAGTCATTCAGAATTTGTGGTGGTGGTGGTGGTGGTGTTGTTAATTACAGGGCCACAGGGGAAGCTCTAGGAACAGGTTGGTTACACACAGTCCTTCTTCCATGGGGCAGCATGACCAAATGGCTCTGGAACAAACCCATGGTCTGTGGCAAATAAATACGGTTTTCTGTGTTCATTTTTTTTTAAGACGTGATGGTTATTTTGTGCATGTTATTATTAGCAGCAGTAGTATTACAGTAATGCCCAGGAGTCCCACCCAGTCATGGACCGGGAACTGTGCTAGGTACTGTACAAACACTAAACAAAAAAATGGTCCCTGTCCCAAAAAGCTTACAAATCTGAGTAAGAAACAAATGACTAATGGAGGTTACTCACCTGTAACGGCAGGTTCTTCAAGATGCATGATCTCTATCTGTATTCCACATGTGGGTACGCATAAGCGCCATGCACCTGAGACCAGAGATTTGTGGCAGCAGTGTCCATTGGTCCATAACTGCACAGTTGCTTTCATTGTGCTCTGATCTGAGGGCACACATGGAGTTGTGGGCTGATGACTCTCCATTTCCTCTTACTGCAAATCAGACAAAATCTGTAGCAGAGAGGAAGGAGGGCAGGTAGTAGAATACAGATAGGGAATCACACATCTCAAAAAACCTCCAGTAACAGGTGAGTAATTTCCATTTCTTCTTCGCTCCCTATGTGTATTCCACACTTAGGGGATTACAGTACTCAGAGAAGGGTGTGAGGATGCCGTTGATATGGAAAACTAACATTGCCATCCCAACTGTTGCAACTGCAGACAAGGTCTGCACTAAGGCATAATGATTTGTGAAGGTGTGCCTGGAACTCCAGGTAGCTGCCTTACAAATGTTCAGGGTAGGAACTTCTCAAAGTGATGCTGCTGAAGTTTCCTGTGCTCCAGTGGAATGAGCTCTTATCCTTTCTGGGAAAGGGAGAGAAGACAACTGATAGCAGAGGATATATCCAGAAATCCATTTTAGAGTCTCTCTGAGCAGATAATGCTTGTCCCTGTGTTTGTTCTGCTATAGTAACAAAAAGCCTAGGCATTTTTTCTAACTGTTTTCATTCTCTGCAGCTAAAAAGCCAAAGCTCATCTGACTTTAAGAGGGTGAAGTCCCCTCTGTGACTCAGAAGCATAAGGTTTAGGAAAGAAAACAGGTAAGTGAATAGGTTGATTCATGTGGAACTCAGAGCTCACCTTAGGAATGAATTTCAGGTGGAGATGAAGACAAACTTTCTCCGAATGAAATACAATGTATGTTGGGTTTGCCTTTAGAGCTCCTTGTTTGCTAACCCTTTTAGCTATTGTGATGACAACTAGGAGAAAGACAACCTTCCTGGGGAGGTAGAACACAGAACTAGTAACCACTGGGTCAAAGGGAAGTCCTGTAAATGTGGGAAGAACAAGACTGAGATGCCACCGTGGTGTTGGTTTGTAACTGGTGGAAAGGCTCTAATTAGGCCTTTCAGAAATCAGAAGTCTTGCATCCGAAGAAGTGGGTATTCACCCACGAAAGCTCATGCTGCAAAACGTCTGTTAGTCTATAAGGTGCCACAGGATTCTTTGCTGCTTCTACAGAACCAGACTAACACGGCTACCCCTCTGATACTAGAAATCTGACTGTTGGGTGAGAAAAAAAATAGTTATCCCTCAACTAGAGGATGAAAGCTGCTGACTGCTGCTAGGTGGACCTGCAGAGAGTCAAAAGAAAAAAGCCTGACATCCTGAGATAAAGGGTATAGTCAAGAACAACAGGAATACCTACAGTCCCTGAGGGGAAATGGTTCTGTTGTGCCCAGGTGGAGAAGCATGTCCATTTCACCAGATGGCTTTTTCTGATGGAGTCTTTTCTGCTTTGATTGAGAATAGAACATTCATGGTATGAGAACATCCAATCTAGGTCTGACATCCATCCAGATACCAGGCCACGAGATGGAGGTGATCTGGATTGAGCTGTCTGGTTGTGCTATTCTCCTGGGTCAACAGATCCAGGAATGACTGGATGCTGATGGGAGGACAGGTTGACACTTGTAAAAGGTCTGGAAACCAGAACTGTCTGGGCTGGTTGGGTGCAATGAGAAAGACGCAAGCTTTGTCATGACAAGTCTCTGTCAGTACTTGTGATAATAGTGGAATACCTGAGGTGGACTGTCCAGGAAAGAAGAAGAGCATTGCCATTCAAGCCTCTGTCCAGAGCAGCTATGGAGCAAAAAAAGGTTGAATTTCTTGTTTGTCTGGAATGTAAACAGGTTCCAGGATAGCATTCTCCACTGGGTGGGCATCTCGTTCAGGATTGAATTGTGAAACCTACATTCATGGTCTGTGGAGAATCATCTGCCAGTGAATTCTATGCCCTTAGAAGGTATGTTGACCAAAGTGTTATGCAGTTCCTGATACACCAGTTCCACACAGAGGAAGGAATCTTGCTCCATCTTGTTTATGTAGAAGACAATGTCATGTTGTCTGACATTATTTGGACATGGCTGGACCAAATTAGTGGGATGAATCCATTGCAGGCTAGGCAGACTGCTCTCTGCTCTAGAAGGTGGATATGCATCCTGGCTTCTCAAGGGGTACAGATACCTTGCGCAGTATGAGTACCCATGTGGGCTCCCCATCCTGAGGGATCAATTGGTGATAATGAGAGGACCATGATAATGAGAATTTTAGTTGTGGGTAGGATGAAAGAATCCCACATGCACTTGCTCTGTTTTTGTTTGCCAAACCAAAGCAGCTGCAACTTTGGCAGAAATTGTTACCTTGATGTTCATGTTGTGTCTCTCTGGAGAGTAAATAGAGCTGAGCCAATCCTGCAGACAACAGAGATGGAGTCTGGCAAATACCATTACACAGGTCCAAGAAGGCATGTGGCCTAGCAGAGAAAGAGAGACCCCGACTGTGGTTCAAGGATTGAGAGTGACTTTTATCAAGTTGTTATTTCATGGCATGGAATTCTCTCCAGAGGGAGGTAGGCCCTTGCAGACACCAAATCAAGGGTTGCCCCTATAAAGTTTATAGTCCTCACGGGAGTCAATGTAGACTTCTGTTTGTTTATGCAGACTCCCAAGGATGCCAGGATACTAAATAAAAAGATGCTTGCTGATTGGACCTCTTGACTAGATCTGCCCATAAGCAGCCAATCATTCAGTTATGGGAGGACGGTGTAACTGCTTAGGTATCATCGGGGCCGTCACCACTGAGAAGACCTTCGTGAAAACCCTGGGTGCTGTGCCTAATCTGAATGGAAGAACTCTGAACTGAGAGTGTTCTTGTCCTACTGGGAACTTGAAGGAACCTTCTGTGGGACTGAAACATTTCCACATGACAGTAAGCATTGCTCATGTTGAGAGCTGGGAACCATGTGCCATCCTCTAAGGAGAGGATTATCAATACCAGTGTAATTCTGAATTTTGATTAATAAATAAAAACAGTTAATGGTGTAAGATCAAGAATGGCCCTTCAGCCTCTATTTTTCTTGGCAGCTAGAATGTATGGAGAGAAAAACCCTTTCCTGCTGATGCTGAGGAGGTACCCGCTATAGCACCTTGCCAGAGGAAAGGAACCACTTCTCCTGGATGGAAAATTTCCTTGTGAGAGTGGTCCCTGAAGAGTGGCTAGGAAGACGGTTTGCCGGGGAGAGGAACTCAATAGTGAAGCTGAAGTGGACAATCTCTGGTACCCTCTAGTTGTGTGCAAAGAGGGCAAGATGGCCACCCAGTGTTTGGGGTGCAGTATATAATGGCATTGATAAAGGTACGTGGTTTCCAAGTAGCTCATCAAAAGAAACCCCTAGATAGTGGGCAGGGTTGGGCAGTGGTTGAGGAAGCCGTATAACTAGATTTCTGCACACCTCTGTTTTACGTGGTGGCTCATAAGGGTATCAGTGATAAACACCTGGAGAGGGAGCCTAGGATTTTCAGTTTGTTTTTGGTGTTTCCTCTATGATGCCGGGGTGTAAATGATCACGGAGCAGGAGGTTATCTTGAGTTCTTGAGAGAATTAAATGACTGATCCATCCTCTCACTGAGGAGTTTGGACTCAAAGGATAAGTCATCATTGGTATTTTTGGACCTCCTTATGGAACCCAAAGAGTGAAGCCATGATTCACATCTCATGACAACGGCTGTGGCAATGGCTCTAGATGCAGTATGACCTCCATCTACTGGTGCCTGTAATGCTGTTTTGGCCACCAGCTTGCCTTCCAATTGATGACGGCTTGGAATTGGGCCCTATCCTTTTGCAGAAGTTTGTCTTTGAATTACACAAATCTAGCATAATTTGTGAAACTGTTTCACTAACAGGGTCTGGTAGTTTGAAATTTTAAACTGGAGGTTGGTAGATGAGAACCTTCCACCCCAGGAGATAAGGATAATAAATGGCTATCAGATGGAGTCGACTTGGGGTGCTGTAATCTGGATTGCTCAGTGGCTGCATGTACCACCAAGGAATGTGGTGCTGGATGGGTAAACAGGAATTCTAGCCTCTTTTCTGGGACAAAGTAATGCTTTTGTACTCATTTTGAGGAAGGGACACAGGCGGCAGGTTCGTGCCATACTGTCCTAGTGAGTTCCATAATGGCCTTGTTCACTAGGAGAGCCACCAGGCTAGGTCCAGAGGGTTATGGACATCCAGGAGTCTATGTTGTGTGTCGTTGACCTCTTCAAGAGGCATCTGGAGCTTGGTCATGACTCTCTGTAAAAATTAGTGGTATTGCTTGTCTTAAGTCCTTAGGACCCACTTGTGAGGACTCGCACGACTTTTCTTTTAGAGGCAGATCTGGCAAGATTAGGCTGTGCCTACACTGAGGAGACTATACCTGCATAGCTATGTTGGCATAACCCAGTAATATAGACATTGCCTGCACTGATAGAAGGATTTCCCCCCCCACACACACCCCATCAGTGTAGTAAGAACACCTTCTGGAAGGAAGCTAGCTATGTCAATGGAAGCATTCTTCTGTCGACATAGCTACGCCCACACCGGGGGATAGGTCAGCATAGCTGCATCAGTCAAGGGTGTGGGATTTTTGGACCCCTGACCAAAGAACCTATGTCGACCTAACTTTTCATTGTAGGCCAAGCCCGATATATAATCTGGACGGGAGGACCTACAGAAAGGTCTGAGTCAAAGATGACACCCAGGTTATGGGCCTAAATTTTATCTGTATGATTTGGTTCTCGGCAGACAAAAGAGAAAGAAAAAAATAGTTCTCAAACTTTTGTTCAAATTTTCCTGCCAGTTACAAATTTTCAGCTCAGAGCAGGAAAAGCTAAGAGCTGCATTATTCAGCTCTCTGCATTTTTAGATGTATTATTTAACTTCTCGGCTATAAATGTGGGAACATAATCCATCAGAAAAGCTGAAAAACAAAGGGAGCTGAAATTTCCAAATTGCTAAAATTGGTTATTTTTAGTGCTTACTTTAGGGGAAAAAAACTGTGAAGATAGCTTCAGCTTCATTTTAGCAGGGTAAAACTAAAACCATACACTTGAGAGGAGGCAGGTCCCATTCGACTCCAAGTATGAAGTCCTCTGGAACAGGGGTCTCAAGGAGATCTCTTTCAGATTCTTGTAGTAGTATGCTTTTTATCCCCACTATAGGTCAGCGATCACATACCTATTTATACTAAATTGCTAGATCAAAGGACTAGGAATCAAGAGTGACTGAGTGACTATGGGAAAGTAATTTCACTGCCCCGTGCCTCAGTTTCCCCCTCAATAAAATGGGGATAATGACAGTGACATATGTGAGGCTTTTACACTCAAATCACAACCTCAAGTCCCCATATGTTGAAATATCATAAAGAAACATAAAATGTCCCATCAGCATTCTCCTCACTCACCTGGTTTTGTTTCCCAATTACCGGTAAATCCCTGCCTGCATTTGGTGTTGTCTCTGTTCATTGTTTTATCCGTTTATTATAGACTGTAAGATCATCAGGGAAGGGATCTTGTTTTATTTTATACCTGTATAAGGCCCACAAGGAATAAGAACCACCACCAATGTTTATAGTCTATAAAGTGCTTTCAGATTCTGGGAGTAAAGGTCCTTTATTGGACCAATGTATTCTTCTCAAGTATTCTCTTAAATAAATCTTAGAACTTAACGGATATCATGATATATTCCTTGCCCTCCATTATTATTTCCAAAATTACTGAATGGCCCTCTTTTGCCTTTTCTCCAAGGATCTCAAAGCACGATGCAAACATCAAGTCATTCCTGAAACAGAGGGGGAAACTGAGGCAGGCGGGGGAAGAGGAGGTTGTCAAACGATAGCATGTCTGTGACCAAGACAGAAACAGGACCCCCTGCTCCATCCCCACTGCGCCAACCATTAGACCTTATTTTGAATGTCAGATCTGTCTTTCCTCATGCACAAAACACATTCACTAGAGGGAAAAGCGAAGACTTTGAATGCATAAGTGAAGCAGCTGACTTGCTGGAGAAAAGGGATAGATTGTCTTCATAAAGGATGATGAATTTCACAGCTGATGACAGCAGAAGGAAAAGATTTCTGTGATACAAACTGCATAAGCATTTTCCTTGTGGGTACGTATAATGGGACACGGAACCTCTCTGAAGCTCAAATCCTGTTACTCAGAGGCTACGAATTTATAAACGATTTCATTTTCTCTGGCCTTTAGGATAATAAAATATATGTTCTGTATGTCAGAGAAACATAAGAGGGCCATAATATGCAGATGTTTAGGAGGAATCGGCTTAGGAACAAATAATCAAAGAGCTAAATAAGCATATAGCTACCTGGCTAAGCAATGATGAATGGTCCTAATAATAGACTACAAATATAAGATGTCTTTGAACACTATGGAAGGAGAGGAGTTACTCAGGGTGTCTCTGAAGGGGTATAACTAGGAGTGGACCAAGTGCTTTTAATTTCTCTGCCTATGTAACTAAGAGCAGAATCTGACCCTAGGAATCTCTTTCTGTGGAAGTTAAAACAGCACAATGGCAACACTGAGAGAAATGCCTCTTACACAGACTGTGGCATGAATCCAGTTGAGTTTCAATTTCATAAATTGTTTTTCTCTGATCAGTGTGGGGCTAAAGGGTGCTGTAGAGTGGAAACCATGTGTTATGAAATCTGAAGTGGCGAGAAACTCACCTGGATTAATTACATATCACAAATTTGGCCTAGATTCATTGAACTTCACAAGCCTTTTGAGCAAGTAAGCACTGGGTTTCAAACAAACCTTCTGCCTTCCCCAGGGCTTCCAGGGAGGGAGAGAGATTTTAATTGGAAGTCACACAAAACTCAGCAATATCATACTATGTCAGAGATCTGCGCTGAATTTCCCTTTCAGTTTCTTGGTTCATTGAACACTCAGATTCAAAATTAAAAGTCAGGAGAGGCATAGCCCATGTGAATAGAAAGTAGAAATGGGTCCAAGCCATGAAGTCTAATTACAAATCTAGGTAAAAACCACTTCAGAGTCCACAGAGGCTTGGATCCAGGATTCCAGGTCAGGCCCGTATCTGACCGATACCAAATAAACAAACTGTTAACTCCAGGACAATTGAAACCACTGAGTTCCACAGAGCTATAGATCTGTGCGCACATATAGGCTGCTTCCCAGGGGCAATCACTGCCAAAGCTGCTACCTGACAAATGGCATGGGATGCTACAGGTGTACATATAAAAACATGCTGCCAAAAGTTGTTGCATTGTGACAGGGACACTTCACCAGGAGGTGCTGGGTACAGTGGGACACTAAGGAAGCTACCTTGCATAGTGCCACATTGACGGTGCTGCCTGACAGGGGAACCTGCTGCCAAAGTGCCTGTCTAACTGGGGCAGGTGCACTGCCAGAAGCGCTGGGATTGGCCTTGGTGGGACAGTCAAGTTGCTCCCCTGCAGATGCGAAGTACTGCCAGGATGCTGCATGGAAGATGGGATATGCTGCTCAAGGTGCTGCCATGCAGATTCACCTGCACACTATATTCTCCATTTAGCGTCCCTTCGTAGGAGCCACACAGTGCTGTTGCTGGGGCTGCTATAGAAGAGGTAGCTGCCTCAGCTGGGGACATGTGATAGTGAACAGGAGAGGTGGATGGCTCAGGGGGATGTAAGCAGGCACTCTGGTTTCTTACCTCTTGTGCATTGCCCTCACGTGGAATCATCCAGGCTACCAACCAGCACCATCTCCAACACAGGGGAGCCAGAGTAGTGCTGAATGTCATGAGAAGCAGGACACAGCTTTGAACCTCTGGGCTCCAGGCAGGGAGGTACTGCCTGGAAAGCTGTTTTCAGATCAGCAGGGTAGCCTAGCAAGGAGACAGCCAACTGCTTGCTGGCCTGGCATAGGAAGGAGAAAAGCCACCACTCAGAGTCCTCGCTCTGACTATGCAAACGCCATTCGAATCCATGCCAGCCATCTCCATTTGTCACAGGCCCCAGCATTAATAGAATGTTTAAAAGTCATGATGTCATCGCTATTAATCAGGCTCCCGCTGGGCAATGCTCCGATGCTGCCAATTAATCATCAGCGGCCCCGGGACTCACTTATCTGGAGAGGCTAAGTTTAGATCCATAAAACATGATTTATTTTAAAAAGTAGCATTATTAAAGATGAGTTACCGCTATGTTCACTCTCTCGATGGAGTCTCCTTAGGAAAGAGCTGGTATTTTGGAGTTGATAGATACTGAAGCTGTTCCTACTATTTTGAGCTGAGAGAGCTGTCAGGTGCAATAGTGGACCTTGAAATGTCTTGTATTTTCTTTGTTATTCTTCTGCAAAATAGAGATCTCTTGGTTCCCCCAGCAGAATATCTTTTGGGGAAAAAACAGCCCCCAGTAGAATTGCTTTTAATTAGAGATGAGTCAGGACTAAAACCCTACATCTGAATACCCAGGGACTTTGGGGGTCAGGTGATTTCAGGTGTGGACATTGTTACCAATTCTGTAACAGTCTGGACCAAAATCCTGGATATGAACATTGCAGACATGGGGAGAGTTTGGATCTGGAACAATATCTGAGTTCAGTGCTTTGACCTCTTCTCTGTGTTCTAAAGGGAGCTTCAGCTGGGTCATTTATTGGCATCATTTACCTACACTAATGGGTCTGTGAGAGCTCATCAGCATTCAAATTTGTTCCGTTTTCTCTAAATTCAAGTTGTCCAATGCCTTTGTATGGACACGCTCATTCCAGAGAATGAGTGCTATCAATTTAGAATATGTTGGCTAAATAGAAGGGGGGTGCTCTTAATTCAAACTAAGAGTAAATTGGTTTCCAAGCCTATCTAGTTAAATGAGTGTAATTTCTGTGCGTAGACCAGCCCAAAGAAAGAACGATAAGAAGATCCTGTTGGCACATGATAAAGAGCATTTATCCCATCAATGAGGAAATAACTGATCTTTCATTAACCACAAAAGACCATCATCAACTGTGGCAAAATGGCCGATGTTGGTATGGTGGGTCTGCGCTTTTCTTGGCTGGGTGGGCTAGGACACTACCCCTTGCCCCTGCTCTTGGGGTGCTGAGGGCCATGCTAGTGGCCCAGGACGGTGGTAAAGCGCTAGTGGCCTGGGAAGGCGGTAGAGGAGGGAAGCGGGGGAAGGGGTCTGGGTTTGCTCCTCACTCTGAGCCCCAGCCCCTCTCAACCCCTGTGGGTTTCTTACCCTCTTCCCCCTTGGGTAGGGTTACCCTCAGTCCTTGATGCTGGGGGAGTCTCCCTTCCTCCGGTTCTCTGGTCTTTCAATTGTCAGCAACACCTCCAACCTCCAGTTCTCTCTCCTTCCTCACACCACCCTGTCTGCCTGAAGCAGGGGTTTTTATTAGGTTCCTGGCAGGGCCTTAATTGACTACAGGTGCTCCAATTAACCTGTAGCAACCTACACCCTAGGCTAAGGTGAGGGAGCCACACCTTAATTAGCCTAGGGCTTATATATATCCCCTCAACTATTCTCTCTCAGTGCACCAGGTTGCAGCCCCTCTGCCGGCTCCTCCAGAACCTCTTATTGAGGTTCTGGATGCACTTTTCCCTGCACTTGGTTCATTTATGCACACCCAATTTGAGGCCCCACAAAGTCGTGGGACCACCTCATCAACCTCCTCCTAGCGATGGCCAAGGTGGCCCTTCATAACACCAGAGAGAGGAGGTTGGCGGAGGGCGGTGCCTGCGACTGTGGGGCTGTTTTTCATTCCTTTCTCCGTGCACGTATCTGGGCAGAGTTCCTCTGGGCAGCATCTGCTGGCTCTCTCGATGCCTTGGAGGAGCAGTGGGCACTGTCTGGGGTTCTCTGCTCAGTGTCCCCTCCGGTTCACTAGTTTTGGCCCTTTAACCCCCACACCTTTTCCCGTTATTCCCTCTGTTGTCCCCTGAACTTGATTGGGTTCTGTGTTTAGTAGCTCCTCCCTAGGCTGGGGGAGGGGCTTTTAGCAGTGGGCAGGCTAGCACCTGCCCACATCCTGGTGCTCAAAAGGATCACTCTCCCTGGCCCTGCTGTATCACACAACCAATATGTCTTTCCTACACTCACACCGGAATCAGCTCATGACGTGAGGACGCCCTCTCTCTTCCATAGATCTGCATTTGGTTTGAGTCACCACCACCCTGGATGATTTCAGCTGGAGAACTGCAAGCGAGCAGGAAGCAGCTATACGGGTCTTGCTCTTCTCTGAAAAGAGGCCTGACCTTGCTGAGGCCACTACACTGCAGTCATCTACACTGCACTCAACACAGTGGTACCGGAGCTCCGAGTCATTCGATCACTCTCTCTCCTCCAAGCGAAACTGCAGCCTGGCCTATCCTTCAAGGCTGCTCAGAAACCTCAGCCAGGGATGAATGTGGCAGCAGGGAGAGGAGGTTGGCCAATGGAGACTCCTGCGACTGTGGGGCCTATTTCTGCTCCTCTGTCCGTTCACGCCTCCGGGCAGAGTTCCTCTGGGTGGCGTCCACTGGCTCCCTTGACGCCTTCGAGGAGCAGTGGGTGCTGTCTGGGGTTCTCTGCTCGGTGTCCCCATCAGGCTCCCTTCTTATGACCCTTTGACTGCACTCCTGTCCCTGTTCTTTTATTAGTTGTCCCCTGAAATTAGTGGGTGTCTGAGGTCCTGTAGATCCTCCCTTTAGGCTGAGGGGGGGATCCTTTAGCATTGGGCGGGCTTCCGCCCACCCAGTTTCCCGGAAACCCAATAGATACACCTCTACCCCGATATAACGCGGACCTCTGGAGCCAAAAAATCTCACCGCCTTATAGGTGAGACCACATTATATCGGGTTTGGTCTGGTACGCCGTGCTGGACTGGACCGGCTTCCCCGGCGGTGATTTAAAGGGCCCGGTGTTCCAGCTGCTGCAGGGAGCCCTGGGCCCTTAAATCACTGCTGGAGCTCTGGCAGCGGGGCTCAGGCGGGGATTTAAAGGGCCTGGGGCCCCCTGCAACGGCTGGAGCCTCTGGGTCCTTTAAATCGCCACGCGAGCCTGGCTTCCAGAGCTCCAGCGGGGATTTAAAGGGCCCAGTGCTCCACACGAATTTGGATATAACGCGGTACAGCAGTGAGGCTCGGGTGGCCCTTTAAAGGGCCCGGGGCTCCCTGCTGCTTTACTGCATTATATCTGAATTTGTGTTATATCGGGTCATGTTCTATCGGGGTAGAGGTGTACTTAGCGAAGCAGATCAGTATTAGCACATTACAGACCATTATTTTAGGCACATGCAGCAGCAAGTGCTAGCATTATTATTATTACTGATCCAGAAAAATGATCATATTGACAAGATTTGGGATATTATGTTACAAAAGGGTCTCTGAAAACCATGATATCCATTTAGAAGCTTAAATATATATTTAGGTGTCTATTTACTAATCATTATTACCATATAGACACCCAAGTTTGGCCTAACAAGGTCACAGCCAATATGTTAGTAACTGAGCTGCTTGTTAGATCTAACACTGTCTGTGAAGGTGTGTCTACATATCAACTAGACACCCGTGGCTGGCCTTTGCCAACTGGCTCATGGGGCTCGGCCTGCTTCATTGCAGTGTAGACATCTGAATTCATGCTGGAGCCTGAGCCCTGGGTTCCTCCTAGAGCCCAGGCTCCAGCCTAAGCCTGGAAGTCTACACTGCAATTAAACAGCCCCACAGCCCGAACCCTGCAAGTCAGCATGCGCCAGCGGTCAGTTTGTCATCGCAGCATAGATACACCCTATATGAAGTGTGGTTCCTTATACCTGCCCCTGCCGGATCACTACTTCCAATTGTCATGCTATCATGACTTTCTGTCCTCCCGACTCCCCATGTTGCAATTCAGGATGGACCCCCTTACTCAACCTAAAAAGTGGGTGGTGGTCAGAGCTACTGGAGAAGCAGGAAGATCCATCCAGATGTGTGTGGACAGTAGTGGGGGCACACAATCACAGAACCTCTCAAAAGGCAAGCCCAGGGAGCAATTGCCTGTACCTAATATAATGAATCTATACACTTCAGATGACAAACGCAGTTACTATGCAATTTAGCCACACCTCCCCTGGGGAGACAGAGCTAGAACACTGATCCTTCAGCTGCAAATCCACAGGAGCTTAGCTTTACGTATAGGAACCTGCTTTGATTTATGCTGATAAGGAGTCTCTCCTGCAGAGTTGTTCCACTGGCTTATATTGAGGGAATCCATTACTTTTAAGAGATACATTTCTTTTATTTCATTGTTTGTAATACCCGATGGCAAAGAGAAACCAGGCAAAAGGTGGGTGGGGAGCAGCCACAATAAAAGTGTCAGGCCTTTTCATTTCCCACTCCAGAGAGGCAAGCCTCCAACTCTTCTTTTCTCCCTGGTGGGAACAGACCTACGTGTCCATGCCCGTGTGAGAACAGATGGTGGCATAAACATAGTAAAGGGAATGGAAATAACGAGAGCTCCAGTGGTAGGGAAGAAAAAAAATAAAGACCCCGCAGCTTCTCTATTTGCTTTGATTAGATAGCTCCTAATGGAGCACGCGTGGTGTTTTGGCTCAGAAACCTCAAACACAAGCAATGCTTTAGATTAGCAGCTTCACAATGTACTTCTGCTTTCATCATTCTCTTCCCTCCGTCCCTTCTTCATGGGAATGACCACTCCCAGAGGAGAGCTCTATAAGATACTGCCCTGGCACAGTGGAAATACCAGTATCAGAGGGGTAGCCGTGTTAGTCTGGTTCTGTAGAAGCAGCAAAGAATCCTGTGGCACCTTATAGACTAACAGACGTTTTGCAGCATGAGCTTTCGTGGGTGAAGAAGTGGGTATTCACCCACGAAAGCTCATGCTGCAAAACGTCTGTTAGTCTATAAGGTGCCACAGGATTCTTTGCTGGAAATACCAGTGAGCCCCAAAGAACGGCTCTTTCTGTACTGCTCAGTAGCTTACAGGATAGTAAGATAATTGAATAAAGTTTAAGCTAAACCTTACTGAACTGGGGTTAACACCTCGGGAGTTCATTGCATTGCAAATGCAAAGGTTTATGTACTATTGTTGGCAGCTTCTTTAGTAGAAAGGCAAGAAGAATGAAATCTCTGGAAAGCATGAGGAAGTACAATGTTCTTTTTGGAACAATATGCACGAGATGGATTTCCTTAGGAAACACCTTGAGGAGAGGGGAATGCAAATTCTCCCTCCCCCCAGAAGCCAGCCTTTTGAAGATATGCCCTGGGGAGGGAAACCCTTTATATACTACCTGCCTGCTTCTGGAAACTCCAGTTCAAAGATCCCTGAACAGTATAAGGAGGAAACTGAACATGTTATGAGTGGCATGTTCTGAGCTGAAGCTCTGATGAACTTATAACAAGGATGCCCAGAGAGTGGGGCATTAAAAGACAGCACTTGTCAGAGCCCATAAAAAAGTTGGGGTGAATTCTGCTAAGATTATTAGCATGAGTGTAGGTTCTTCAATTGTTTTTAAGTATGTGATAGAGTACGCAAACCCCACACTGAGCCTGAAGGGCAATAATGGGCCCAGGTAGCCCCACTCCTCTGGGCCTGCCCCCACACGATCTGGCTGGAGGAGTGGGTTAAAAGGAGATCAGATGCTCATGCAAAGGTGATGGACAGATTGCAGGAGAGATGAATCCTTCTGTCCGCTTCCTGGAGAAGGTTGAGCCTGAAGGGGGACCACAGAACAGGCAAGGCCCTCCAGGCAGCGCTTTCTCCAAACCACCACCCCTTTTCAGAACCATCAGGTTTGGCAAAGCCTGAGTCCTTTGGACTCTTTTGGTTAAGCAATTGACCGTTTTGACTATAGGGGCCACTCCCCAAAATGAAGGGACATACAGGTAAAAAGCAGCCCAGGACAGCGGACTTAGAATCTTAGGACCCTGCCAGGGTTGCATCCCATAGGGGCCTGCACTGGGACCTGGTGGAAAAGGAAAGCCTGGGTCCCCCTAAGGTATGAGGCCAGAAGATTTTCAGCTTAGGGTCAGGAACCAGGCACCTCTACCACCCTGACAAAGGGGCAATGAGCCGGAGGTCAGGTGAACTAACCACTAGGCCACCCAGCTCTCCATTACAATAGGTTTTTCCTAGTAGAAAAAAGTGTGGTAACTTATATCTGTAGCAATCATACTTTTGCCTGTCTCTGAAGAGAAAGCTAGCAGAAGTCCTAGGGCAATGCTGGCAATGACACAATGAAGGCAGGGAACTGTCCAGCCTGAGAATAACCCAGTCAGAAGGGAGAGAGATGCGGGTCTCCACCCAAGAGAGGCAACAGCTGGGGAGCTGAAAGCCAAGAGTGGGTGCCCTTACTGAACCGGGTGCCCTTACTGAATGGAAATAAGGTGCAGCTGCCCTGAACCGTGACAGGGGCTTTCTGCACTGGGGTTATTTCCTGAGGTCCCTTTTGCCAGCCCTGTGGTAATGATGAACGGGGCCCTCCATATCTCAGAATCCCCAGCTGTATCAGGAAGATCACACTTCCCTGTCTCTTGCAGTGTCATGAGGGAGAATTAGAGTTCATTATCTGAATTAATCAGTGATTGAAGGGAGACAAAACAGTATCTCTCCCCATCACAGGGCTCTAGAGTACAGCACACACCGAAGCTTTGCTAGCTGTTTATTATATTAAGATCTAAAATCAGTTGAATATCTGTGTAGTTCTGTCCTTGATTGATGGAGAAAAGGCCCTGAGGGAAGGGAAACCATTTTCCAAGAAAGAAGCTTTTAACATCAGAAAAGTAGAAACTAAACAGAATTTTCTGTCTTCGCAATTTACATGGAACTACCTCAATCCACAACCAATCTACAGGATGGAACTCCTGAGGGAGTAATGCAGGTTACTGGGTGGGGTGATACCAGGCACTGCCTTCCTTTCAAGATGGAACTACCTGGTGAATAATGGAGGGATGAATATGGGCTACATGGAAAAATCATGTCTCACCAATGTTTTACAGTTCTTTGAGGGGGTCCCCGAAGCATGTGAAACAAGATGATCCAGTGTACTTAGATTTTCAGAAAGCCTTTGACAAGGTCCCTCACCAAAGGCTCTTAATCTAAGTAAGTGGTCATGGGATATGAGGGAAGGTCCTCTCAAGGATCAATAATGGGTTAAAAGACAGGAAACAAAGGAGAGATAAATGGTAAGTTTTCACAGTGAAGAGATAAATAGCGGAGTCCCCCAAGGATCTGTACTGTTCAGCATATTCATAAATGATCTGGAAAAGCGGGGGGGGAAAACAGTGAAGTTGACAAGTTTGTAGATGATACAAAATTACCCAAAATAGTAAATCCAAAGCTGACTGCAAAGAGTTACAAAGGGATCTCACTAAACTGGGTGACTGGGCAACAAAGAGGCAGTTGAAATTCATGTTGATAAATGCAAAGTACTGCACATTGAAAAAACATAACCCCAACTATATATACAAAATGAGGGGGCCTAAAATAGCCATTACCACTCAAGAAAGAGAGCTTGGAGTCATTGTGGATAGTTCTTTGAAAACATCCACTCAACGTGCAGCAGCAGTCAAAGCAGCTAACAGAACATTAGGAACTATTAGGAAAGGAATAGATAATAAGACAGAAAATATCATAATGCACTATGTAAATCCATGGTATGCCCACACCTTGAATACTGTGTTGCACATTATATATTATATATATATTCCATCTTGGAAAAGAAAAGAAACAAATAAGGAAGTGTTATTTACCTCTTCACATACCACACAAACCAGGGCTCACCCACTGAAATTAATAGGCAGCAGATTTAAAAACGAAAGAAAGTATCTCTTCACACAATGCATGTCAACCCACAGAAATTGTTGCCAGGGGATGTTGGGAAGACCAAAAACATAACTGGGTTAAAAAAAAGAAAGTATTAGATATGTTCATGGAGGATAGGTCCATCAATGGCTATTAGCCAGGATGGTCAGGGACGCAACCCCATGCTCTGGAGAGTGTGTCGCTCCACCCCTGTTGGTGTGACCTCGCATACATGCATGCTGGCAGGGACGGAGTGACACACTCTTTGAAATGGTATCCCCTTTGTTTGCTAGCTCATGCCAGCGGGGGTGAGGTCACAGCCATGGGGGCAGGTCCAAGGCATTCCTGGAAGTACCTAAATGTCTGGTATTCCAGGAACATGTGACTGGCCACCCTAGTGTGCTGGGAAGGAACCGGTCACCGTGTGTTACCGGTCTGTCTCTGTGCTGATCTACAGGCAATACGAGATGTTACAACCCCAAGTAAAGAGTTTTATCTCAAGCTGTAACAGCTTTGTGCTTCCAATTCAATCCCCAGCCCAATCAGCTGAGAGGGCAGGCATCACACTTGCATTGTTGTCACCTACGCTTCACCTTCTCCGCAAATCAACAGAGGCTGTCAGTCTGGTACTATTCACCAGTATGAAATTCACTTATAGAAAGGAAATGCCCAGGTGTGGAGATGGACGACTTGATCCCGAGAAGTGCCAAGTACCTCTCCTCCTGCTGTGGTCAAAGGGAATTGTGGCTGCTCTGCAACACTCCAGAGTTTTGGGGGTAGAGAAGAGACAGCGCTGAAATTAATATGAAGGAGAGTCATCAGTGAGGCAACTGGACACAGACCCTGTACTTCACTCTAGCTCCCAGACTGACTAACACAGCCTGTGCTGCCCAGTGACCCGGCACAGGGTCTCCCTCATGCCTGGCCTGGACTCAGTCACAGAAAGGACTGTTGACTATGCTACAATGTCCTCTCAGGATCAGGCCCCAAGCTTTGGATCTAAACATTGCTCAATTCCATGGCTACCTCAGGGAAAGCGAGAGGGAGCTTTCCTATAGTGGGCTGAGGAGATAGAAAGACTAGGCAGAAGTAAGATCATCCCCATTCTGAGGAGCAATGATATGCCCAGCAAGAGACCCATGTCAGAGAGGAGCATGGGAGCAGGAAGGATTCCATCCCAGACCCTGCCTCAGCCCATGTGAGTGAAACAGGGCAGTTCTTATCTAGCTATATTCTTCTTTGGTCCCTGCTCACATCTCTTCAGATGGTAGATCTAATGAAAACACAGGAGAGTCTGTTCTTTGTGACCACAAGGTTAATAAGAGTGAAACTCAGCAGCGGCAGCGGGGACCGCAGGATGAAAAATTCCCTTTAAAGCTAGAGATAGGAAGGCTACAGGAGGTAAGTGTGACATTTCAGCACTGAGGAGTCCAACTTAATTACCTGCAATTCAAACATAGGAAGTTATATATTAAGGCAGAAAAAAGTGGAAGCTTTGACTACTCAAGAGGATTTAACATTTTTAACTCTCTGGCTTCCAAAGAAGCCAGTGCACTTTCACTGGTCCTGGCCAAATATCAGGCTAGGTACACTTCCGCCAGTTTCAGTCAGATACCGGATCTCTCTCACTGCCTGCCCTGAGGTATAGAGTAACTGTTTGGGATCATCAAATAGCTGTCCCGTAACACCCTTGAAGTGGCTGCACGTTAGTGGTAGGTAAACCAATTCCAGCATGTATAAGAATTGGCTAAATAGAATATTCAGATGGTATATAGTGTTTGGAATTGCTGTTATTCAAATGACATTTTGGCACCTGGATCCACGTGTTAATCAACTGAAAATTATTTGGCAGAATTCAGTTGACTGAATATTGCTGATATTCATGTTATCTGGCAAATTTAATATTGAGTCATCTGTTTCATCTGTGTGTGTATTAGAGACAGACATATGGTTTACAGAGCGTGTTGGAAATGTTGGATGATAGACACTATCAAACATCCGTTCACCTATCTCAGGATCCTCAGGCATTCTTTGCAGAGATGAGCCAACGCCAAAATTTCCAGGCGAACCATCCCTGAACTTTGAAGGTACTAAAATCACACCTTTATATTCTGTGTCTTAAAACCATTGCTATTGATCTTGACTGACAAAGTGAGAATATGGTGCAACCTAAGTTAAAATGCTCCCAATTTCAGATGGTTTTAAAACTGTTGCATCTCCCTCTCTCCACTGTTCCTTCATCTTTTTCTCAGCCCACCCTCATAGGAATTAACTTAATCGCAGAATCTGTAAAGTAGTTTCATTTCACACATTACAGAAGAAGAGGAGCCATGCTAGCGAGTATTTCTCTGTAAAGAGTGCAGGGATCAAGAGGCGAGGGATAGCTCAGTGGTTTGAGCATTGGCCTGCTAAAACCCAGGGTTGTGAGTTCAATCCTAGAGGGGGCCATTTAGGGATCTGGGGCAAAAATTTGTGTGGGGATTGGTCCTGCTTTGAGTAGGGGGTTGGACTAGATGACCTCCTGAGGTCCCTTCCAACTCTGATATTCTATGAAATAATGTATTCTATGAAATCCCAACGGTGGAGTAAGCAAGAAATACAGTGAAGCCTTCAGGGCTGCAGCTTGCTGAACCCCTCACCAGTCCGGGCCTGACTAGAAGACTGCAGCAACCCATAGGTCCAATCCTGCTTAAGCACTTTCTCCTCCCACTGAAATCAATGGGAAGTGAGTTCACGCAGCAACTTGCAGAATAAGGCCCTATGTTTGAGAAGCGCTGGGCTTGTAGTACTGAATGCTTGTTGCGCTCCACAATTCCTTGGCTTCATCACACAGAGTCACCATCTGCAAGCTGCCGAGAGAGCTGAAGACTGTCTGTCACTTCAGCAGCATTGGTAAAACAGCTCTCACTTCAGCTGTGTCCACACTGTGTTTTCCCTCCATTGTTGTACTAACACTCACGCAGCTCCACTTGCTCTAGTGCAGAATGACCACTGGCATTCCAGCCCCCACCCCTCCCCATGCCATCAAATGCTCTGACTGGTAATAACACCTGTGGCTGGTGTACAGTCGTGCACCTTTGCCCCCACCTATGCAGCTGCACCAGTGGAAATTTAAGGAAAAGCTCAGTGTAGACAAAGCTCTAGTGCTTGGTCAACTCCACTAAAGAGAATGATATTATCCTTCTGCCTGGCAAGGGAGCAAGCAGTCACACCCATTTTATAACTGAACAAGACTGGAAGATTCTGATTTTCTTTCCTGTAAAGATGCATTCATATCCTTAAAAGAGGTGGAGTGGAAGATTTAAAAAAAAGACTAGAGGATTTATGAAAGATCCAGAGTGGAAATCTTCAGAAGCTGAAGTCTCAAAGTCAATTGGGGATTGGAATCTCTGCCATCTGAACACGGTCTGCCTGCCACACTGTGCCAGTCGTTGGTCACAGCTGATTAAAGTATCATGCAGCATATCCGGAAGGCAAAACCCTAAAAAATGATTCAATTACAATTGATTATGGAGCAGGTACAGTTTCTCCATAACTAAGGTTGTGGTCAGTTTTCACTAAAAGCTAGGATATATACACCCCGCTCGCGCTCGCTCTCTCTCTCTCTCTCTCTCTCTCACACACACACACACCCCTCCACTCACTAACGTCTGTTTGGAAAATGTGTGTGAGACAGGGGTGGGGAGAGGGACTGATAATTGCCTCATTTGCTCTTAAAGCTAAGGAGAACTTTTTCTGCAAAGTTCGGAGAGAACTTGCTCAAACCCTTTTTAAGATACAGATCATTACCTGGACTGAAATTTTGACTTGTCTCTAATGTTTCTTTGTGTCCATCTGGCTCAAAAACAGGCTTGTTCCTGCCCTCACCCTCAAAATATCCAAACTTAAGTCCACTGGAAAACTCATGCATGGGTCATATCTACAGAAAATAAGTTGCAATTCAGGAAAGTTATTAATGATTATTACAGCTAGAAACAATGTGTGTATGAGTTGTACTGTGGGTAGAAGAGCAGGTTGAAACAAGGTATTTTCTGAAGAAAAAAAATAAAAACCTGAAAAACTTTCATTTTATCCCAAAATTAATGATTTTATTTTGCTTTATTATTTGGGGGGTGGGGTAGGGAGGTATAGAAACCAGTGATTTCAAACTGAAGTTTTGTCAAAACATTTTCAACCAACTCTACTGATGGCTAATTGCAGCTTAGATAGAATATGCGGGTTCTTCTATGGTCCATCACAGAAGCAGACGATTTCCTTTAATTTGATTGGTAGAAGCCAGTATTTATGGAGCTGAAGATTCTAGTCTCAGCTTTGCATGAGATCGAATAACAGTGCTGTTTGTTTGCAACAGTGGATTCATTGTTGAATGGCACCCAGTTTCTTTGCAAAGTACAAAGAAAATTAGTCTCTTTTAGTGAGTTACAGGGCATTAAAAGTTACCCTGAACATAAAGCCAGCCTGGGGCAGCCCCATAGTTAGATTTGCAACCAGGATTGCAGTATGTACCAAGTTCCCTTAGAACATTTTTGTGATTGATTTCAAGAAATACTAGAGTTTTGGGGGGTAAAAAAATAAATGTCAAAGCATATTTAAGTTATAGAGGCTTTATGTTCAGTGTCTACCTTTTTTGGGGGAACTCTACTTAAAAACTAGCTTGATTGTAAGACTTCAACTTCTACATAAATTTAACTAACCTACTTTAAGCACAGGGCTAACTGGTATATAATTGCATACATAATTTTAAAATCCTATAAAAAAAGGCTTATTTCCAAAAATCCGCGTTGTTGACTGGAGTAGCAATGAGATGGGGGCCTTTGTAATCTTTGTGGTTCAAAAAGGAGCTTAATAAAGCCTTGCAGGCATTTTATAAAGTCTGAATTGCCCAACAGATGTTTCATGCCAATGCAGGGCAAAGAGAGCCAGAGAAGAAATGGGAAACACTGAAGATTGCTCCTCAACTTGCAAGGTACAAGAAGGCAGGAAGAGCCAGAGACCCATAGAACTTGAGACCTAGAGCTGGCCACGCCAAGGAGAGACAGACATGTCCCCATGTTGCTCATGAATTAGAAGGAACAACGGAAGCCAGAACCCCCCTGCAGACCTCCTAAAGTTTTCACTGTATGGAATATAGAGGAACTGGCATCCCTGTGAAATATAAAGGAGAAGAGAGATCTGATGATCTACTTACCTAAAATATGGCCTCTTTATTTGATAAAGAAAACACACCACATGGTAGCAAACAAACAACTTTGTTAATTTTAAGTTAAGGTTGTTGTTATGATCCTGATCACATAGGCACTGACTCCGGGGGTACTCCACGACTGGAGCACACACAGGGTAAAGAAAAAGGTGAGTGCTGAGCACCCACTGGCAGCCCCCCTATCAGTGCCACAGACACACACTCCATGCCTCCTGCCGGCCCTGCCAAGCAGCACCTCCCATCCACGGCAATCAGCTGTTCTGCAGTATGCAGGAGGCACTGGGAGGGAGCAGGAGGAACAGGGCGGGAAGAGGTGGGGCAGGGCTTTGGGGGAAGGAGTGGAGTGGGGGCAAGGCCTGGGGCAGAGTACCGCCTGGCACATTAGAAACTCTGCATGTATGCCTGATCTTGTAAATATTTTGATCATGCTTAACTTTAAGCACACAAGTAGTTCCATTGAAGCCATTGGGCCTATTCACAAGTTTAGAGTTAAATATATTTGAGTTTTATCAGGATAAAGACCTAAGTATGTGTATCAGTGAATGCTACAGCTAAAAAAACTCTAAGCAAACAGGTAAGGGAAGATAAATAATCAAACTCACTTCATATAGCCTCTATCACCAAAAGAAAAAAAAGTATCTATATAAAATATCTCATTACATATTCCAAAAATAACTTTAACTCTGCCCCTATATGGCCACCGACCAGCTACTTAAGGACACACTTATAATAACCACAACTTCAGAAATTTTTGAGATCATTGTGTACAAGGAAATATTCCACAGACTTGCTGACATTCTCCTCTCCTCCATACAATTTAATCTGGTGAGTAAATTAATTACTAGTCTGGTTTGATGGAATAGGCACTCTGACCCTCTTTACATGCAAAGATAGATTGATTGTACGTGAACAATTGTGCTTTAGCAAACACCCAGTCAAAAAGAGTAATAAGTTCCTTGGCTGCAAAATGTAGTTCCTCCTAGCAACTTTCCACAGCTGTCACTTCCCTGTTTACTCAAAGAACCTTATATCTTGCTTTGTGAAATGCTGCATATTTATATTCTCATTTCTATACCTTGTTGTAGGTAAAAATATTTGTTCGTTAGTTGAAATACTAACAGCTAATTGCATTGATTTCTTCCTAAATGAGCCTATCTACTAAAAAGAACATTTCCTCTTACTGATATTACTAATAACCTCTTAGATTATTGAAAAGGAACGTTTTTTAAACTGAATTTATTTTTCACCATTCTTGCTGTGTTTTAGCTTTTTGCATTCCCCTCATTTTGGGGGATGAGGAAAAAAAATGGATGAAATCAGTTTCTGCTTTTAGCCAATTTCAGGTGACAAACGATATCAGGTGAGAAAGGAGTGTTTTGTGTTTTAAGCCAATGTTTGCACCAGAACTTTTGAAAATAACTCCATGGACTCGTTTCCATTTGGTTGCTCGTTTTGTTTTGAGTAAAAACCAAGGACAAATTTGAATTGACAGCATCTCTTTAAGAAGCAAACTGAACCAAGTGTGCCTCCTCCATCTATCTATATCAGCACATGGCACCACTGACAGTCATAATTCTTATCAAGAACAACCAGGACAGTAACCGTCATACGTCTGTTCCTTCAAGTACTGTACTGAACTGAATACATGTTGTCATAATTCAAAGATGAAGGGAGAGAACTGGTCAGGGAACTGGTGTTCTCTCTTGGAGCTCAATTCAGTTCAGCTCCCACCGATGTCAACAGGAGTTCTCATTTACATACAGTTTCTCCAAGCAGCATGTGTGGGGAAGGGGAAAGAATGAGAAGGGGGAAAATCCTCTCTTTACCGACATATCTCCCTAGCAATTGATTTTAAGCTTGTTGGAACACATATGGCCCTCTGACATGGTTTTATAATTTCAGTGACTTTTAAAATTAGAATTCAATAAACTAACTTTTTGGTACTACTGTGCACTAGATCTCAACTAGATGAGCCAAATAAGCTAGGTTCTCGCTCTCCCTGATCTCTGTTCTTTTGCTACAGAAATTAAAACCAAAACACAAAGGCACTTCAACAGCCATCTCTGCTTCCCCAAACTGAGTACTCAGGGTGAATATGCATCAACTGAAGAAGTGACCAACAGACAATCGAGATGTGACTGGTACCAATAAAGTTAATCAAACCACAACTCCAAGGGGAGGACTATCTAACTTTAGTGAGCTTTATGAGAGAAAGTGAACACAAAGATTCCCTAGTTCACACAACATGGGCTAGGACCAATGAAACCCCAAAGCCAGAGCAAACAAAGCTGATAACCTACGACCCCATCAGCAGAGCAGCTAACTAACTGCTCTACTTCCCAGCGCCTTAGTGACTTACAGGGAAGAAAGCTCTTTTCTGAAGGGTCCTTCAGCCAATGCTGTTCTGCGGGAAGGAACCACCCATACTCTGCCATCTGAGCATTAGGTGGAAAGAGAGAGTTCTGCCAGGGTTTAGGCTGTTATAAAACACAGATATTGGTTTTCCCTGCAAATATTGAAACACTAACTTCAGGCTGGTTAACACTTGCTTCTGTGCAACCCTAAGCATCTGTGCAATATATTCCCAGAGAGAAGACATATGCTGATTGAGGTAAACAAGAGAGATTGTGTAGGATTTAACTTGAATGTAAGATCCTTGATTTCTATTGTGCAGACTGCCTTGAACTACTTGTCAAGTGAGTTGGCGGGTTAAATCTTAAGGGAATACTTTTAAGCACTTTCTTTAAGTAATTGAATTAAATCACGCCTCCACAAGCTGAATTTTTGGAGGAAAAGTTGGCAATGATATGCCCTTTGGGCTTTATTAAAATTACTTACATTCAGAATTAAAACTTCTTTTGGACATTTCTAAAATTCTACATATTGTCTACGACAAGCAGATAGACTTTTTGTTGTAATCAGCTTTTGATCCTGCTTTTCCAGACATGAATATCCTCAAAAAGGAAGAAGGCTTCACCTCTGTGTGAAGTTCTCCACAGGACTGTAGTTTAGGCTGCAAGTTAGACAAAAAGTTTCTAACCATCAAAAGAGTGAAGTTCTGGAACCGCCTTCCAAGGACAGTGGTGGGAGCGAAAACCTAACATGTTTTAAAACAGCTTGATAAGTTTATAGAGAGGATGACCTGATGAGATTGCCTATAATGGCATGTTGCCCATCCACGACTGTTAGTAGCAAATATCTCCAACAACTGGTGATGGGACAGTAGATGGGGAGGGCTCTGAGTTACGACAGAGAATTCTTTCCTAGGTGTCTGACTAGCGAGTCCCGCCCATATGCTCAGAGTCTAACTGATCACCATATCTGGGGTTGGGAAGGAATTTTCTCCAAGGTCAGACTAACAGAGACTATGGAGGGTTGGGTCGCTTGCTGGGGCTTGGGTCACTTGCTGGTTTGAACTTAAGTACATGGTGGACTCTCTGTAAATTGGAATCCTCAGATCATGGTGTAAGGACTTCAGGAACTCAGCCAGAGGTAAGGGGCCTATTACAGAAGGGGGTGGGTGATGTTCTGTGGCCTGTGATGCGCAGGCGGTCAGACGAGATCAGTGCTTCTCAAAGCCTGTCCTCTGCTTGTTCAGGGAAAGCCCCCGGTGGTCCAGGCCGGTTTGTTTACCTGCCACGTCTGCAGGTTCGGCCGATCGTGGCTCCCACTGGCCACGGTTTTCCGCTCCAGGCCAATGGGGGCTGCCCACGGGCAGAGGGATGTGCTGGCCGCCCTTCCCGCAGCCCCCATTGGCCTAGAGCAGTGAACTGCGGCCAGTGGGAGCCGCCATCAGCCAAACCTGAGGATGCAGCAGGTAAACAAACCAGCCCGGACTGCCAAAAGCTTTCCCTGAACAAGCGGCGGCCTGACTTTGAGAAGCACTGGACTAGATCACGATGGTCCTTTCTGGTGAAGCAACTTAGGCACCTAAGCTGCTGGACTCCAGGAGAGTGGTTCCTGGTTGTGAATCGCTAGCAGAGATAGACGTCTCCCTGCAGCCCAGACTTAGGTGCCTACCTCCATAAGAAGGGGAGGGTTAGGGCACCTCTCTCATCACAATCTCCCATAGTGTAGCTTAGGCAGGTCACTGCCTAGCATGCTGGCTTTCCCGATCATGCACTGAGGCACCCATCTCTCCCCATTCATTGTATAGCAAGCCTAGGCACTTAGTTCAGGCTTTGTGGATTACAGTGTTGCTTCGGTGATTTTTTTTTAGGCACCTAAAAGTTAGGCTCCTGTGGCCTAGAATCTGTAAAAGCATCCTAGCCGTTCCTCCCTGTTTCCTTATGCCTCCAATACGCTCCTTCCTCCCCTCAATTTCCCGTCTGTAAAATAGGAAAAATGCTTCCCACAATCTCACAAGGGTTTTGTGAGGATGACTGTATTAAAACCCATGAGATGCTCAGATACTATGATGACAACAATCATGTAAGTAATACAGAACATATTGGGAGAGTTTTTCTTTCTTTTTTATGCTGATGACCAGAGCTGGGTACTTTATTTGCAGCATACAATTTGATACATTTAGCACCCTGGTCTATCTGTAATTTTTCTGCACAGAGACCTGGTTTTTTTGTGTGTAATAAAACAAAAAGAAAATAACAAATTTGTTCATTATTCAAAGTTATTCAGCACACATTAGATGGAAACATGTCTCAGTCTGTGGGTTGTACATAGAATCATAGACTATCAGGGATGGAAGGGACCTCAGGAAATCATCTAGTCCAACCCCCTGCTCAAAGCAGGACCAATCCCCAACTAAATCATCCCAGCCAAGGCTTTGTCAAGCCTGACCTTCAAAACCTCTACATAAACAATTCACCATGACTAGAGCAGATTTAGATTTAAAATACAAACATTCTTTAAAATAAAAAACAGGATAATTCTCAACAAAAAAGTTGACAAAAATGCGTGCCCCCCTTTTTTTTTGGACCAGGTCAAATCATGACTCCACCTTCAGGGAGTAGTCTATTCACGTGACTGGCCAATTAAGTCACATGGCACTATTACTGCTCCCTAACTGGATGACTCCTACAGACTTCCAGATGACTACATAAATGCATTCACTACATATTTGTATGAGAATCCACATTTCCATGACCCAGAAACAAAATTTCACTCACAGGATAATTTGTGAAAAGTGAGTAACAGGAGCCTTGAATCCCAGCAGAGCAAATTTGCAATTCCTATTGGAACAAGTATTAGCAATTGTTTGTTTAAAAAAAAAAAGTTCATTTACCATAGTTCTTTCTGATGACAGGCTGCTGGGGAGCAGAGTTATGACATCCAGAAACTGACAACAAGAGCAATAAAAACTGACATATTTCCGGAAAGCCAAGCCATGGTACCACATATAATTAATAGAGAGTGTAATTATTCACCTCCGGAAGGACTTAGAAGGATGCCTCGTAGGTAATTCTGTTCTCTCACGTCTCACCCTCTCTATGTTTCATGGCAGTGGGGCAGGCCAGGTTGGGACTCTGAGTTATTTACCCTACTCCGTGCCTCGAGAGGTATCATTGTGACTAAAGCCAGGTTTGAGTCACACTCAGGGTCTGAACCTCCCCAAATCCTAGAGGAGTTTTTTTTTTTCCCAGACCCAAACTCTGGAGTTGAACCTAAATTCTGTAATGGGCCAAACCAAGACCCGGGATCCAAACACCTTCTGAACTTTGGCAGTGGTAGGATCACAATCTGAACTGTACAGGTGGACCCTGTAAGGCTAGGACTGACTACACAAATGAGACAGTCTAATCTTAGTGCGAGAGTGCTATGTTAATACTTGTGTTAAGACCTGCAGTATGCCTAGCATGAACCAGGTGTCTTCAATGAACCTGAGCAGAGCCAGACTAAAATGAGTGCCGTCTCTCGCTATATTAGCAGGAATATCATATGCAAGACATAGGAAGTAGCTGTCCCATTGTTCTCGACACAGGTCTGGAGGACTGTCTCTAATTCTGGGTACCACCCACACCTTAGGAAAAATGTGGACAAAGTACAGAGAGTCCAGAGTAGAGCAACAACAATGATACAAGATTTAGAAGCCTGACCTAAGAGGAGAGGTTAAAAAAACTGGGCATGTTTAGTCTTGAGAAAAGACAACTGAAGGGGGATCTGATAATAGTCTTCAAATACGTTATGGGCTGTTATAAAGAGGACAGTGATCAATTGTTTTCCATGTCCACCGAAGGTAAGACAAGAAGTAATGGGCTTAATCTGCAGCAAGGGAGATTTAGGTTAGATATTAGGAAAAAAACTTTCTAAATAGAAGATTAGTTAAGCTCTGGAGTAGGCTTCCCCCACCATTAGAGGTTTGGAAGAACAGGCTGGACAAACAGCTGTCAAGGATGGTCTATGGTGGCTGACTTGGTCCTGCATCAGCACAGGGGGATGGGTTTGATGACTTCATGAAGTCCCTTCCAACTCTACATTTCAATGATTGTATAGGGGTCCAGAGGAAGCACTTGAAGTGCAATCAACGAGATTCATGCAGTCAGCTCAGTTATGTTGCTGGCATATATTGCTTTTGCACAGGAGGAGGAAAAAATAAGGAGGATTTGGCACAGACTTTGGATAATCAAAGAGAAGCTGTCACCCCATAAAAATGCCACTTGTGAAAGATATTTGCTTTCTAAAACTCACAGTCAAGGGCCATCTGAACCAGCTGATGCATTTGTAACTGACTAAAAGTGTAATCATGTGAATTTGAGGAGACTGGATCAGACTTAGGTCAATTTGTTCTCAATATATATATATGAACTTAAGCCCACAGAAGTCAACGAGAGTCTTTCCATTGACTTCAGTGTTTTTTGGATCAGGCCCTAAACAGAAACTTCAAGAAGCTATTTAATCTTAACCCACAGACACAGGCATTTGAAATACTAATTTGGGCTTTAAGTGACCTAGTAGCAAATGAGCATCTAGTCTACATAGAATCATTTGCGAAGGAGAAAACTGGAAATCAAGGGAACAAGAAAAATCAGTCTGAATAGAAATAAAATAATTTTTTACAGGCAAAAATTCTTAGGGACTTGATGAGGTTGAGAACATGAGCCAAGAAATGGCCCAACACTTGGCTCGTTAAAAAAAAAATATATCATTTTTGAAAGCTATGTCACACAACTAGAGCCAAGAGAGACCATGTGCTTGGAGAACAGAACAGAAGTGGCTTAGATCTCTTTGTCTGTACCGTAAGGATAGAGTAAATGGACCACATTTCAAATATAGCTAAACATTAGAAGTCTAGTTGTACCTTTTAAATTGGATAACTGCAATGCATCACAAGGAAAACATTAGGATTAAAAACCAGTCTGTCCATTAAGTTAGTAAAAAGTGATGTGTGCTGCAGTGCTAAAGAATCTTAATAAGCATAGTAAGAGAATCCTCAAATAACTGCAAAGGCCTAGACTATCTGGAAGGAGAATGCCACTTTAGAGTCATTCCAATGACCCATTCACCAAGAACATTTCCATTTGTCCTAAAAGACTGAAAAAAAATTGAACTTGATAATATAAAAAAAAAATCTGGGAGTTATTGACATGAAAGAACAATGATGTTTGCATGAATTCTGTGTTTGTAACTGAAAAAGCCAAAAATGGGTATGTGTTGATTCACATGATTAAAATGAAGCCATAGAACGTGAATAGTATCTGATCAAAAGTGTTGAAGGAGGGAAAGCTAACTTGTCAGAAGGAAAAATATATCCTTCATATTAGATGCAGCACATGCATTTTTTCAAGAAAAAATGTTGAGACAAGCATTAAGCTAATGACTTTTAGTCCAGCATTTGGATGTTGTGCAGTGAATTTAAGCAATGGCCATTTGGTACTGGTTCTGCTCCCAAGGTATTACAAAAAGTAATTGCACAGATCTTTGAGTAATTACTAGGTGTCAAAGTTATAATGGATGATGTCTTAATTTGGGTATAGGGAAGGTAACACAAAGAAAAGCTTTGGCAGGTTTTGTAGGAAGAGAGACACCTGACATTACACAAAGTCAAAATCTGATCTAGCACAACTTACTGGCTGTAAACAGAACAAAAAATGGCTTAACTGCTGATCAAGATAAAATAAAAACAACTGATGTGCCCACTTCACAATGTAAAATGGATATACAGAGATTTTGGGGGATGATAAACTGTATGTCATAATTCAGATCCAACCCATCTATGGTCAACAAGCCCTCACTGGAATTGCTGGAAAGTTACCTTGCCTAGCCTAGGGAGATAACTATAAGCAGGCATTTGAGCAGTTAAAAGCACTGATTGCCATTTCACCAGGTTTAAAATATTATGATTTAAACTAAGCCAGTTGCATTGTTACCAGATACATCTTCTGAAAGGCAAATCTTAGTTAGGAAAAGCAGCCATTTATACTGAGACATCTAAGCAAGGGAGAAATATACCATGTCCAGGTGGAAAAGAAGACTTTGGTTTGGTTGTCTTTCATTCCATCAATATACAAACAGAAGACATGTGCAAGCACATCACACCTCACATGAAACCTTTGGTCTGATTTTCAGAGCGCTGACTATTGACTCCAATGATATGTGCAGATTCAGCACATTAGAAAAAGAAACAGGCCTTTTGCCTCTAGCATCATCTGAAATCATAGGGATGAAGCTGAAGCCGTTCTGAAATGGAGGGAGATTTTCAAAAGACACAAATTGCAGTTAGGTGCCTGAGTCCCATCGGGAAAATAAGCATCCTAGCTGCAATTTGTGCCTTTGAAAATCTGCCCCGTGATCTTCATATGGAATATAAATTGGATTAGGAATGGCACATCAAACACCCTTATCAGAGCAATGAACAGATCTACACCATCTCAAAGCAATGCTGATGACTATGGATGTGCTGCAGGGAGGTAAATGACTATTACTGCTACAAAATGACTGGGGTTTCAAATTGAGAAACAAAGAGGCCCAGTTTTGTATAATCAGCAATTAACTAATTTACAAAGCTGGCCAAAGGACCCTAAAATAAGACCACACTGGCCATTTAGGGATGAAATTAGTGAAAACAACATTTTGCTATAAAGCGAGGCTGATATTACCACAAACACTGAGAAAAATACTCCCTAGAATACATAGCAGGCATCAAAGTACTGACAAAGGACAAGAAATAATTTGTTCTGTCATGGGGTGAGTGCTCCAATAACAGGTACAATAGCTGGTTGTGAATCATTTCCCAATGCTGGATCATGATACCCAAAACGTGTGTAGGATGGGCTTAATCTGAATTTAATGAAAAAAAAATATTTTCTGCTAAAATAGATCACCGTGCTAAATTCATGATGATTTCAAAAGCTAGCTAGTACAAACAGCATAATGATGCTAATCACCTTTACCTGATTGCTATTTTTGTCCAAACCCTGATCATTTCCCACTTGGGGATCTCTCTGATTTCCTCCTCTGGCCTTAATGCCTGCAACCTCGCTTCCCTAAAACCCACTCAAAATAGTGCTGCTAAGCTCATCTTCCTGGCACATTACCCTGGCTACAGCACTGTTAGCCAAAAGGGCCCGTTCTCCCCGGAGCTTACCCAATTACACCAAGGAGGCACGGAGGATCAGAGAGACGAGTACCATTATCTTTATTGATCGGTCAGCTGAGCGGGTGCTCTCATCTCGGCTCGTGCCAAAGAGAGAGACACACCTTACATGGCCAGATGGGCCTACCTTTATACCCCGAAACAAACAACTTAGCCTACGTTTGTCTACGTCATTTGGTTGACCTGTAGAACCTGTACATGCATCTATTAGGGGATAATTGGATACGCAGGATACATATATCATTTTGTGGGGACTACAAGAGACATACAGCTGTTGAGGATACATTTGTCATTCTGAAGGGGACACAAGATACATCCGTTGACCCTTTGTACTAGATACTTTGGATGCATACATGTGAACACAGCTGCATACACTTGGGGAGCCAACATATACTTGGGGAGCCAAACAAAACTGATAAGCGAAATAGCTGACTTAGGTAGATACACGGCCTTCAGTCTAATGAGTTCTGTAAGCTTTCCAACACAGTTTGGACAAGCATAACATAACTTTGGTTTACTCAGGCCTAATACAGAAAGGCTTCATTAGCACTATAATTTTCCAACAACTCCCCCCTTTGAGAATACTCACCAAACCTTTTGGCTGAGTTTTCTCACACTTTGAGGCCAAAAAGCAATGAAGCTCTGCAGAAATATTTACAACTGCTCTTTTAAGCTTAGTCACCCCCAACCCAGGAATGAATGCATGGACGAAAGAGTGGAACCTTGTTCATTTAACAACTAAGGGATCGGGGCACTGACTATAACTCAGGTAGGCATACTTAATGGTTTAATTTCCCAGATGCCTCGGTGAATAATTTAGTCCCATATGCATCCTCCCCATGGACCCGGCAGGATTCGGTATGTGGGAGCCCACATCCACCCTAACCGGTCCATATGCTTGGAAGGAGCACTGTAAATGTACACACTTTCATCCAGAAAGTGTCCAAATATGTTTTCATGACCACAGATCAGATGGTACTCCTGATATGTCTGTAAGGGCAGTGGGTCAAGTCTGGTGCTCAAGATCACTTCAAATGGCCATCAGCTGGTCATCGAGGAAATCCTGAAATTTTAAACATACTAGATCCCACTGCAATACCTTCCCAGCCTCAGTGATATTCAATACCATCTCTGTCAGTAACTTCTGGGTTATAGAACTAAGGGTGGAAATGACATGTAACTCACCAACTTCAGCCTATACTTGGGTTAGCTGAACTTCAGAAATAAGGCTAGTGGCCCTTTCTAGTCGGCCCAATTTCTTATTATGTTCTTGGCCTTTAAGAATATTTCAAATGGCTGCTACACTATTGGCCCCAGCCCACAGGGATCTGGTCAATTCCCTTTTCTTCTATAGGAAATAACCCAGGCTTTTTGTTGTGCTAATCTAATGGCAGCCCCTTGTGAGCAATCTGGGTATGTAAAAGTGATCTGAAAACTGGATAAAGGCAATGTCATTTAAAATCCAATTAGGGAGGGCAATACATACTAAAGGATTTATCCAAAACACAGGGCGCAGCCTGTAGAATAAACCCCAAAATTCAATTAATACCACATTTCCAAACAGGATCCCACAAGTTTCTTCCTGCCAGTGTAGAATTTTTGTTTCTTTACCAGGGTCAGTTCTCAATGTCCTTTTTAGTCAGGAATTCCTGGACTTTGGCAATGTCAGTGGAGTGAGTGTTTTTTTCTTCTTTCCCAAAACAATTGTAGTTTAGCATTTTACAGGGGAGAGATTATCAGCACATCACCCTGTAATGGTTTTTGATTCTTCTAGAAAAGTTCAAAGGCACAGTAGGTCTGTCAGCGGACAAGGGAGAGGTTAGCTAGCACGTCACCTTGTCCTTTTTCCCTGCTGTCCAGAAGCACAGTTGAACTAGAAGAAAGAATAGGCTAATCATATAGGAGAGTTCTCCTGATGTGGACGGGTCTTTTTGCAGTGAGAATCATGGGTCCAAGCAATCAGTCTTTGGCACATCACAGCGGTGTTGGTAGTCAGCAGGACTTAATAAGGGCCGTTCCAGCATGGAGCCAAAGCAGTCTTTCGCTGGAGGTCTTTCACATTGATCCGGTCTTCTCGTTCCATGGAGTGGCAGGGCTGCTAGGGTCTTCGGGTAGTGCGTCTTTACCTGTGTAAAAAGGAAACCTAACACATTGCATTAGTGTCTTTGCAGATTGTACAGCCCCCCTTTTCTGGTTGTTAGCCAAGTGTCCTTGAACGAAGTCAGTGTATCTCTTTTTTTTTTTTTTTTTTGGACTGAGCTTGCTAGTTAAAGTTTTTCTCATTTAACTCGTTCTTTTTCCTTTTCCCCTTTTTGGCTTCCTTTTTTAACCTACAAAGGAAACTTTTACTTTTTACTTATACACCTTTTGTTAACAATGAACACATACACATTGCTGTTATACAGTACATTAGTCTTATTATTTAATGTATGCCACATATACCCTTCTACTAAAATAACCTTATTACAGAGCTTTGGAACAACAAGCCAGGACAAGCACACCCACTTTGATGAGTTCATTTAATGCAAGCTCTAGTTCAATAGCTTCCCACCATCCCCAGCCCTCTGGCTAGAAATCTGAGGTAGCCAGAAGGATCCCATGTACAATATGGGGAGTGGGTTAACTTTTTATGTCCTTGCTTCCAAAGACTGTTAGTATGCAGTTTGGCCAATGCAGTTTTTTTCTTTTACTTAAGAAAATACATAAGACTTTAGTATATCACATTTTTCTGATGTATCCAAACACTTTGTATTTTAAGTTGAACAAAACAAATATCTGCATTTCAATTCAAGCCTTCTGCTTTATTTCAAACCAGAACATCCCATGAAAATATTAATCACAACAATTTGGCTACAAGACAAACACCACAAGACAGAACATAGAACACAAAACTTAATTTTTACTCTGCCAGTAAATCACGATACGTTGAATGCTGTTCAGCTGGCATTAGTTTTCTTTGATTATCTGAAAGACCAAAACAGAGGTCTACCCCTTCTGGGCAGTCAATTATTGCTTAAAATATACAAATACCCTTGTTGATTTCAGGCAAAACAAGGGAATTATCCCATATTGTCTTATATGTGTTTCATAGACAGCCCAGATTTCAGTGGCTTTTACCTTATCAGTTAGATAATTTGCATTAATACAGATGCTTTCTGGCTTGCTTTTTACTTTTAACTCCTGCTTTTAAACACTGAAAGAAAACATCACCACTTATAGTGCCTTAGAGCCTAATAAATTTTCATTTACATAGCACTGTATACATTCTTCAGCTAATTCAACAAAATTGTTCATAGCCAAATGATTACAATTTAATAATTTCTTTGCCTGAATTTATTTACAAACATTTAAAAAAAACACCAAGAACTTTTCTCTTTAGCATTTTTACAAAGTTCAACTACTATTCCCTCCAGCAACTACAGAGTTAACTCTTCACTCTCCTTCAAATCACTTGCCCTTCCCTTAAATCACTTGCCTGTCTTCCAACAGCCACTTACCAATTCAAATCACCATTCCAAATATCATTCTGAGTATTTGAAATCCCCATGCTTACACTTACTTTCTCCTTCCTTCCACTAGACCCTCAAAAGTTTCCAACCTGTTCTCCAAGCTCTCTGTCTGTTGCCTGGCCGCCTGGGCCCGATCCTTTTTTTTTTTTTTTTTTTTGGCGCTGAACCGTTTCTTTCATGGGCTTCTGCCCCCACCCTTCTGGTTTTTTTTTCCTAAAACATTTTATTCACAAGACGACCCGAGTCCTCCCTCGTGAGGCTTGCCACCTGGGCAAAACGCATGGCCCACTGGCGTTAACTATTTAATTGCCTCTTGTAGCAAACACACTGCTGTTACGGCATATGCTGAGCACGAATGGTTACATTTTAACAAGTCCCTGAAGGACTGGTACTTGCTTAGCCAGGGCTTCCTTTTCTCCAACTACTCTATTGCCCAGTCCTGCTACGACTGGGGGTAGATCCTTTCACCTGCCACCCTTCCTGGTCAACCAGGGTGGAGAGAGGAATGCTAAACCCTTCTCCAGTTCTCAGACTTACTGCAGCTGAGAATGGGCACACCTTTAATTATGCAATCCTCAACATATAACACCAACAGAACCAAATAAAACAAACATAAAACAACAAGGGTAAAACAAATAGATGGTGTAAATTCTGCAGGGCTCCCCCATTCTCTATTGCTCACCAAACTGTGACAAATTTCTGTTACCAATTATCCCTCATGTCAGGTGATCAAACTGACACTGCAGGACGTTGCAGGAGGATAGAGAAAATACACCATATAACCAAATTTTAAAGCTTCATTAAAATGATAAAACAACAATGGAGAGCGTTGGGAACGCTTCCACATCACTCATAAAAAATACGAATGCCCCATACTTACACATATCCAGACTGGCCACGTCTGTATATAACATTCAGAAAAGGGGAATAGGTGGACGGGAGATTATCCTGTATATAGCTTGTTCAGAATTTCCAACATGCTTCCGCTCTTGGGAAGGCTGTTCTTTTACACCCTGGAATCTCCTGCGGTGTCTCTTTCAGAGATTCTAGTCCAGGTCAGCTACCTCTGGCTTCTCCAGTGTCACCAAGCCACACCAGCACCGGCATCCGTTACAAAGTCAGACTGTTGGATCTCACCAAACAGTTAAGCTTTGCAAATGTAATCTCAGTTCTGTAACTTGTACTGCCTTTGGTTTGCTTGACCTTGAGCATAAAACAACTTTCTCTTTTTATCTCTGGGCGAAGCTGAGTTTTAAATTAACCCGTTTCTAGACAAATTGCTCACACTGTGTCAGAGGCTTTTCTTTGGTGATTAAAAGCTCCTCTGAGATATATGATCTTATCTAGATTAAAGGTACCTTTTAATGGGCATTGTTTAGATGGATCTTCACGCGTATAAAGATTCCAATTCTCTAAATACCTGCAGGTTTTAGAACCATAATGTACGTACATATAATATGCTGGGGTACCCTTAGGGGGTGAGGTGGAATGTTTAGACTGTCCCTTACCCACACGGAAAAGAAGGGGGGGGGAGAGAAGATGGGTTCACACGCTCCTAGACCCGATTACAGTTTTGGCTTCCAGCATACCAATAGAACAAGAAACAAAAGTACCCCTACCAAAAAGAAAAGCCAGCCCTGGGGCTGCTCTAAGTCCCAGTAATTGTTCAGCACGGCCCACGGACTCGTGGAGTTAATGGAATTATTCATTAGCCGTGTCTGAACCTAGGTACCTTAACCAGAAAGCTTTTACCCACACTCACCTTCCTATTTGTGGGTTCCTTTACCATTAGGGGCCCAAGGTCCCAACCCTCACTCTTCGGGGGCGTTAATCCTCAAACCCAGGAGGTAACGCACTTACCACGCCCGGAGTGGCCACGTCTGGCAGGTGGACTCCCCTCTTCTGGTACTGTCTTGCCTCCGTGTCGTTTGGAGTTCTCTATGGAGGGGGCGTAGCCGTCCCGGCCGATTGCGGCGACCCGGAGCTTGAGCAAACCAATAGCTCAAGGTGGCCACTCTCCTGAGCCGTCCTCGGCCGCCGGTCAGCGCCCCCAACAGGGAGAGAAGTCCCATCTGGAGTCGCCATTTGTTAGCCAAAAGGGCCCGTTCTCCCCGGAGCTTACCCAATTACACCAAGGAGGCACGGAGGATCAGAGAGACGAGTACCATTATCTTTATTGATCGGTCAGCTGAGCGGGTGCTCTCATCTCGGCTCGTGCCAAAGAGAGAGACACACCTTACATGGCCAGATGGGCCTACCTTTATACCCCGAAACAAACAACTTAGCCTACGTTTGTCTACGTCATTTGGTTGACCTGTAGAACCTGTACATGCATCTATTAGGGGATAATTGGATACGCAGGATACATATATCATTTTGTGGGGACTACAAGAGACATACAGCTGTTGAGGATACATTTGTCATTCTGAAGGGGACACAAGATACATCCGTTGACCCTTTGTACTAGATACTTTGGATGCATACATGTGAACACAGCTGCATACACTTGGGGAGCCAACATATACTTGGGGAGCCAAACAAAACTGATAAGCGAAATAGCTGACTTAGGTAGATACACGGCCTTCAGTCTAATGAGTTCTGTAAGCTTTCCAACACAGTTTGGACAAGCATAACATAACTTTGGTTTACTCAGGCCTAATACAGAAAGGCTTCATTAGCACTATAATTTTCCAACAGCACCCGCCTTGTCAAGTCCCCCTCTTGGCTCCCCACCATCTAATGCCGCAAACACAAACTTCTTGTCCTTACTGACAAGGCCCTCCATGATTCATCCACTGCCCTTCCTATGTTATCACAAGGCCAGCACCCACCTTTGCCAATGATGCAAGCCTCGAGGGCCTGATTCTGCTCTTCCTCCCCCCCCCCCCCCAGAACTTTCACATTTTCTCCCTTACCACCGCTGAAAATGGGAAAGTCTCCCAGTCAAAATCCATAAAGCTGCCACTTTCTCCTCCTCCAGCTCCCTCATCAAAACCCATCTCTTCCATATTGCATACAAAAAGCTGTCACCTGATAATGGCTAGGCAGGTGGAGAACTTTAATCACTGCTTCAAACTGGCTAAAAACTGGGCACACTTACCAGCCAGAGCACCCCATCATGCCAAGATTCTGTGTTACAGGGGTTCTTCCATTCTAGTGCCCCTTTCCCATTCACAAGAATCTGCAGCTTCCATTGTCTAGTCCTCCAGCCAGGTCACCTCTCAGTCCAGGCCCCTTCTCAGTTAACGGCAAAGTCCACAACAGAAAAGACCGAAGTCTAATGGTCTCTATGCCAAGCCCTCAGCCATCATCTGGGATGTCTCAATTTTGGCTTCTTTTAGCATTGACACCTGTACATCTCCTCTGGCACAGGGAGTAGAAGGGGGACCCAGGCTCACCCTTTCCTCTCAGTTCCAGCCTTGGGACTCTATGTTAGGTAGCTAAGGCCTCTCTTTGCAAACACGTACCCCTGCCCCTGGGCTACTCCTGGATTTTCACTGCTAGTCAGCAGCTTCCACAGGTCTGTGACCACTACTCCCACCCCGGAGTTGTAGTTTCTCCCCAGCCACTATGGAGCTTCTGCAAAGCCACTCCTAGACTCTCTGACAGCAGCTGGGCTATCTTTCAAACAATCCTTCCAGTTTTCCATCTTCAGACAGGAATTTCTCCCAGCCCTCTTGGGTTGCTGGGTTTGTGGTTCAGACAGTGCCTCTGTCTGTCCTTCAGACAGGAGTCCCCAGCCCTCCTGCTGGAACTGTAAGTTTGGCCAGCTGTAGGGCCTTAGCCAGTTTCTTCCTCAGCCGCCCCTCCCCTCTCCTTAATTAGCCCTCAGGCTCAGAGGTTTCAGCAGACAACTTTCTCCTGCTGGAATGGTGTTTGCCCTGTGAGGAGGGAGGAGTCAGCATACATATATCTGGGTCCCCTTTCTAAAGCTCATTCCAACCTGTCTACTTTGCAAGGTTCCTGATCCCGGGCTCTTAAAGGAATAGTAACAGGATTTCCTCACAAATATTACTTATTCCAGGCACCACTTCTGCTCTACCAATATTCCCTAGGTCACTATATCTCTCACATCTGCCAAAATCCTAAAGGCCACATTTCATGATGGTGGTGGACTGACCTCTAGGTCTGACAGGCTGATTATTACTCTTAAGGGGACAGAATACCCCATCTCAACCTCCTATTACACTTCTTTGTTATCCAATCTTACCTATCCCACCTCACTTGTTTGTCTCATCCACTGTTTACTCCTTCTCTTTTAGGATATAAACTCTTTGGGCTGGGTTTGTCATTTATTATATGTTTGTGCAGCACCTAGCACAATAGGGATTAACCTGGTTGTGGCCGCTAGCTGCCACTACAATATAAATGCTAAATACTGATCATTTAAACTCTGAGAAATGCAGAGCTTGGGCATGCTAACCAAAGAAAATCTAAAAGTCCAAAGTTAATGCATAAAACAAGCAGATCTTGGAAATGGGTATCATCATCCTGATTTGTATAAAATGTACGAATATGATTTGCATACAGTGCTACATTATGAAAAGAAAATGTTGCCTGCCCATTTGAAATAACAATTTCCAATGCACAGAATATGTGAAGTTCGGATTACTAATCCCAATTCTCAAATCTAGTAATCTCAGTAATTCACTAAAGATACTAAATGTCATAGTTTCTATAAAATCTAGCAGCAATGAGTTCCACACATCAAATTAACTATAGCATCTGCATGCAGTACCACTGCCTGAGGTCCTACCAGCTAAAGATCTTTCTTGGCACACCCACAGGAGGCTGCTATGGAGTAATAAAGGGAATCCAGCACTAAAATATATATACATAGTACTTACATATGATACTATTCATTTGAAGATCTCAATGCATTTTGCCAATATTGGTTAGTTAATTAAGCGTTACAGTTAGAGCTGGTTAGGAATTTTCTGTTGAAATGACTGGGAAAATCAAAAACTATTTTGTTTCAAGTCAGTTCATCTCAATTTGAAACATACTTTTTTTAAACATTTCATTTGGCATCAATTCCACATTAAGCTGTAGTTCAGGTGCATCATTCCTGCTCCCATTCCATCCTGTGGGCTGGGCTCCTTGACTGGACTACATCTCCCATGAGTCATTGTGGTCTCCCCTCTGACCAAGCAGTGTGGGGCCTCAGGAGGGTCACACAACTGCAGTGGATTATGGGATATATAGGCTAAGCAGTGAGCCCAACCAACAGGGATGAGGGTATGAGGCACTTGAAATACAATTCCCATGATGCACTGCAGCACCTTAGGCCAATGAAATTTAATGTCAAATTGACTCTCAACACATTTTTATCTGGTTAAACATAACAAAATGAAATGTTTTCATTCAGGAATCTCAAATATTTTGTTGTGATGGGAAATACTGGAACAAAATGTTTCAGTATTTCCAAACAGAAAAAAGTTACCAAAATGTTTGTTCCTCAAAAACTTTCAATAGTTTGACCTTTTTGTCTGAATTTAGGATGAAAACAGAAGATGAAATATCAGAATTTCACATAGGACAGAAATTTTGATTTTCAACCAGCTCTACTTACAATATTATCGTCAGGTAGTTATCACATATGCAGTAGAAAGATCACTTCACCAAAAAACAAACTGCAGACCCCTGTGGTGTGGGATGCAGACCTGTTTAGCCATGTACTGCAAAACATTTGAGAAGAGGACATGAAGAATATTCCAGCTGAAAATACAGGAGGAATTTAAGCAGCAGAATGCAATTACTTGGTCTGGAATTTAGCCAAGACACTGATGTTAACATCCCTGCTCTTATGAAAAGAACCATGTGATCTTTAATGACAACAAAATGATCAGACCTTCATTTTTACATGGCATCTGAAAGATGATTCCTCCGACAGCACAGCGACCCACTAGCACCACAGCAGAGAATTAGATCGGTTCTCATTTAGCAGGGGACACTTTTCCCTCTGAAATAACATCACCACTTAAGTGTTCCTTGAGTTCCTCCAAATAGCTGACTCAGCCTTACACTCAGGGGCGGCTCTAGCAATTTTGCCGCCCCAAGCACGGCGGCACTCCGCAGGGGGCACTCTGGCGGTCGCCGGTCCCGCGGCTCCGGTGGACCTCCTGCAGACGTGCCTGCGGAGGGTCCGCTGGTCCCGCAGCTCCGGTGGAGCATCCGCAGGCATGCCTGCGGGAGGTCCACCAGAGCCGCGGGACCAGTGGACCCTCTGCAGGCACGCCTGCGGGAGGTTCACCGGAGCCGCCTGCCGCCCTCCCGCTGACCGGCGGAGCGCCCCCCGCGGCATGCCGCCCCAAGCACGCGCTTGGCGTGCTGGGGCCTGGAGCCAGCCCTGCTTACACTGCTTAGTTCAGTGTTTCTCAAACTGGGGCCGCTGCTTGTGTAGGGAAAGCTCCTGGCGGGCCGGGCTGGTTTGTTTACCTGCCCCGTCTGCATGTCCGGCCGATCGCGGCTCCCACTGGCCGCAGTTCGCCGCTGCAGGCCAATGGGAGCTGCTGGAAGCAGTGGCCAGTAAGTCCCTCAGCCTGCGCCGCTTCCAGCAGCTCCCATTGGCCTTCAGCGATGAACCGCGGCCAGTGGGAGCCACGATCGGCCAGACCTGCAGATGGGGCAGGTAAACAAACCAGCCCTGCCTGCCAGAGGCTTTCCCTACACAAGCGGCAGCCCCAGTTTGAGAAACACTGGCTTAGTTTGAGAGACCTGTCAGGATCACAACAGAAGGAGATATAGCTGTAGGCCATAAGGCATCCACCTATGGGGGAAGGGAGTCAGTGACCAGGGTTCAAAGTTGGCAGCAGTCACAAGAAACATGAGTAGCAGTTTGCAACAAATGTCCAACCAGAACATAACTCAGACAAATACAGTATCTGTTCATCAGATGCTAATAACAGGGAGTACAGCAGGTCAGGACTGAGGAGTATTGGCAGAGCTGGGGAGGACTGGAATAATGGGGGTGGAAGACCTACAGGCTGACATGAAATTAGCAGAGATTTGGCAAGTCCAGACTGAAGTAAGGGGCACAGCAGCTCTGGACTGAACCATACTGGCAGAGCTGTGTCAGGTTGGGAGCAGGACTGGAATGGGTGGGGGGAGCGCAGGGCAGGAGTGAGGGGCACTGGCAGAGCTGGGTGGAGGTGGCGAGCCCAGGACTGGAATAGCAGGTGCTCGTGGAGGTCAGCAGTGAGATGCATTGGTAGAATTGGGTGTGGTCAGTCACAAGCCTTGTGCCTGGTTCTATCCAGCCTCACTTATCTCTTACTTTTATAAGCACCCGACTTTGCCGCATTTAGAAAAATAACAAACACGAGTCCTGCAGCTGCAATTACTTAGCTGTTCTCATGAAGGGGCTTTATAGAGGACAAGCTGGTGCCTCTTGCATAAGTCATCACACCCCATTCTAAAACACAACACACCCCTGAATGCTTAGGGTGTATGAATGAGTGGGCGGGGGATTCACTTCCAGGAGCACTGGAATAACAGGGAAGGAGGTGTGTGTACACAGAGACTTAGTTTTGCTGAGGCATAGCAGCAGCTGTCAGCTCCTTTGTAGGTTACAGGTATTTAATACACAGTCTTACTCGCCCACTCCCTCCCTGCTCCTGAGTCACAGGTTCCTGAGGCTTTTCTGAGCCGTACTGAAAGTCTAATGCGATAGCACACAGGTTCAAACACTTCATTTTGTGGCCTCCTTCCCCTGGCTTTGTTTATCTCCATCTCCTCATTACTGTGGCAAGGAAAGGAAGGAAAACACTTCAGAAATGAAAGATTAGTTTGCTGTAACATAAAGATGAGCTTTGTAATCACTTTCCTTTAAGCATAGAATTAAAAGATAATAAAAGCCCTAATTAAGGACCTCGTTAGCTTAACTAGATTTTCATATGCAAAGTGATGTTCACCGTGTGCTGCAGCCATCTGAAATTGCTGTCTGGCCCTCTATGGAGCACCTGTGCCAGCTCCCAATAGTATTTTTCTTTCTTTCTTTCTTTCCCCTTGTATCCCCGTATTTTAGTATATCTCAGGCTGGGCTGAGGGCATATTGCACAGACCTGAGCCAAGGGCATGTGAGACAGAGATGGTGCATCTTAGACCAACCTGAGCCAAGGGCACATGGAGTCAATCTGGGCCAAGGAGATGATAGAAGACAGTGTGGAACGCAAGAAATGTCTCAGGTTAACCTAGGTTGAGAGTTCATGGTCAGAGGTGGGACAATGATGTATCTGAGGCCAACCTAAGTTGAGGGCCGATGCAGCTGGCCTGGGCTGAGGAGAAGACATGAGCTAGTGATGAAGTGAGGGCACATCTCAGGCCAACCTAGGGGTTGTGTGGAGCAGAATAGACCAAGGACATGTCTGAGGCCAACCTGAGCAAAGGGCTCCCAGGGTGAGTGTGTGTAGAGCAGAGCTGGACACAGGGCATGTGGGTCAGAGCTAGGCCAAATCTTGGCTCTGGGTAGAAAACCAGCAAAGTTCACTAGTTTGGATGGAGCTTTGCTTGGTGGTGCTGGTTTCATCCCAACCTGAAGCAAGTTAAACTTGCACAAAGTCTGCAGGGATCCCTGCAAACCCAGGCATGGAGCTTCACATAGCTCAGTTCTTTGGCATATCAGATCCCCTCACAGTGTTGCAGGGAAATACGGGGGACGCTTTCTGAATGTCCATAAAACTTCCCCTCTGAAGAAGGGCCGTGTCTTGGCAGAAGCGATTAGGAAGCCATAAAAGCTAAGAAGGGTGAGCAGGGGAGGGAATAAAATAGCTGCTCAGTGCCTGTGTGAAAAATCAGCCCATACCTAGTGTCCCTGCGCCTCAGAATGCTCCCATCACAGCAATGGCATACGGAGTGCAAAGCATCAGCTCAATTGTAACCGTCTGATAAATTCCTACAGCTGGGAACTCAGCAAGAGGTGGGAATCGGGGCTTTCATCCTCGTTAAATCCGTAATCGAGGCCTCATTCTACTTCGTTTAAATCCTGCTGTGAACGTAAGCAAAAGCCTGGCAGTGCTGAGCAGGGAGGTCACCCAGGGGTGACGGCGAGTGATAAGCCAAGCAGAGGGGAGACACTGAGCTGGAGGCAGGGTGGGCCTTCTGTGGGTCAACAAAGACATCAGTTGAGAACTCCCAGTTTCAAGCAAGCACTTCTTTCCAGGCTGGGGAAATACACTTATTTTTAAATAGGAAATCTACTGAGTAGAAGATATTCTAATCCTCACGAGCGATGGGCCCAAGCTAGAGCCTCGGGTCTGGATCCTAACCCATAACTTGACCCCGTCTCTATCATGGGCTGACTCTCAACATCCTGGGATTTGGGAAAGTCCAACCCCAGATTTTGAACCCCCTTGTAGTTTAGTCAGCAGTCCCTTCCATGACGTACAGTCCTTTCCGTGACATACTGTCCAGGCCAGGACTTAGGGAGACCCTGTGTAGTGCAACTAGCTGCACAAGCTACATTAGTCAATCTATTAGCTGGAGAGCAGCAATTACAATGATCCTGGCTCTTACCTATCAAGTTAGAGACTGCTTGGAGCTGAGGTTCTGGTTCAGCTCTGTATAGAAACAGGAAATTTTGATCCAGATCCAGTGTTTGTACCTGTATTCAGATTCAGGGCTTCTGGCTAGGTCCATCGCAAAATAGTTACGTGTGATCATGTAGAAGAGGAAATCACCAATGTAGCTTACATACCATTTAAAATCATAATTAACATCACTGCACTTTTACTAAGTTAGGGTTTGAAAGTGAGGCCATTTGTTGCAGAGAATTCTACAAACACCCTTAACGCTGCCCCTCTCACCATTGCTAGTGGGACTACAGGTATATCATAACTATCAGAACAGCTTTACAAACCATTACAATTATTCACATCAAAGAAAAATGTCAACATTTAACACACTCGTTGGCATCCTGCTGCTGCAGATGCTGATTATTAGGATTACTATTCGCGTATGGACAATTACGCAAAGGATATGCCTAAGCATTAGTTCAAATATAAACAGCAGATTTGCTTGGACAGCATTCGTGGCCCATTTTATTTGCTGCTGCAAACATAAACAGAATCGGCTTTGGTTTGCAAGAATGTCCCAGGGGAGAGAAAGAGCCAGGGATACCCGTTTGATGAATGTGTGTTGGCAGGAGTATTTTGCGCTGGAAGTGTTTGCACAGAATTCTTGAAAGCTCTTAGTGATTTTGGGAGTCATCCAATCAGGGAAAAGAAACCACACCATGTGACTCAGGCGGACAACCATACAGCACAAATAAAGAGTACTCAGAACAACAGTCATGGGCAACTCTGGGTTGAGACATGTTCCAGTAAACCATTAATCAAACAAACACATAACAAATCTGTGCATGAATCATCCTCTAAGCCCCCTGTAGATAGAGGGAGGGTTTCATGACTTCAATGCATAGGCATAGTTTCATTTCTATATTTGGGGGCGGCACCTCCTATCAGGCTAATGGAGTCACATGGGGATAGGGGGTGGGGAAATCTGTGCCTGTCCAATGCTTGCAGTTTGGGGGTGGGGGGTAACTTCTCCCCTGCTCCCTCCAAACTACGCCCATGCTTCAGTGGCTTCTGCATCAGGCCCTAGCAGAAGAAGGGGCTAAATTAATGTGACTAAATTGTTTGCTGTGAATAGATTGCCTAGCTCTAATTATTATTACTACTCTCATTTCTGAGGTGCCCTTCACTGGAGTATCTTTGCTTTAGATCAGCTTCCCATCATGGGAGTGGCTCTGTCCTCCCCCTCTCAGTCTGAACCACTTTACTTAGCGCCACATTCTGCCCTCAGAGTGAGGGGCAACCCCACAGACTTCAGAGAAGTTACTCAGCTACACAGAGATGTAATTAACAGCAGAATCTGCCCTTTGCCTGGGGAAGCAGATCCAAGTTGTGGCAATGCCAGGGACCTTGCCCAGCTGATTTCTTAGCTGCACCAAGCCATGGATCTTGCCTGAAGCCCCTAATAGTGTGTAGTTCAGGCTCAATCAGATCGCCAGCAGGAACAAATTCCACAGCGCTAGGCTCTCCACCGAGGAAAAACTTGGTCCCCCAGGCTCCAAAGGCCCTACCCTGGGGAAGGCCCAGAGGGTCCCTGCTGACAGGAAGTGTTGTGATGGGATGTGGAGAGAGGCCTCAGCCTAGCAGGTTGGATGTAGTACCCTAATGCATGCAGTCAGCGTGTGCAGAGTAGCTAGGTGAAGGACAGGAGCACTGGAGGCCTGACTCTGGAGAGTGGCATCTTACACCCATATTAGGCGGCTTGAATAAGGTGAATGCAGTGAGATTTCCAGTCCATGAACAGTATGGAATGGTTTCTCTGGCTCCCAGTGTAATGGCTGACAGAGGAGGGTGCTCTCTGAGACTATTTGTGTAGGGTTAGATACAGGATGTTGGTAACTGCCATGTGGACCACAGGTGGGTGTTGGTTGAATGTGGTTGTTCACAGGTCAGTTTTCAGAGTGTTGGAGAGTACAGTACTACTCAATTATTTGTCTTGCTTACGATCGGTAAATATCTACACAGGGAACAAATATTTAATGATGGGCTCTTCTGTCTAGCAGAGAAAGGTATAACATGATCCACTGGCTGGAAGTTGAAGCTAGACAAATTGTAGCTGGAAATATGGAAAATCCTATGCTGGAAATAAGGCATACATTTTTAATGGCGAAAGTAATTAACCGTTGGAACAACTTACCAAGGTCCGGGGTGGATTCTCTATCACTGACCACTTGTAAATCAAGACTGGATGTTTTTCTAGAAGATCTGCTCTAGGAATTATTTGGGGCAGTTCTATGGCCTGTGTTATACAGGAGATCAGACCAGATGATCACAATGGTCCTTCTGGTCTTTGAATGTAGTGATACAGGCACAAGGTGCTTTGAGTGCCCTCTAGTGGTAGTATTAATCCTAGTACTGGAAAGGCTTATGTGAGTATACTGCTCAGAACACTTAACGGAAGCTGGGTGTGTCTGTGTTCAGAGAATGAGCAATAAAGCATGGTGGAGCGGGATGCAGAGTCACAGTTAGGTGCAAGACTGTCTTTGTGCCCACCAGTAAGCAAGTCAATATCAATCTAATTCCATACAAGTGGTGTTGCCATGTGTCAATGTGACATTACAATTGCATGAAGGCTCAGTTGTTGCTAGCATGAGACAGTAGCAAAAAGTGTGGTGTATGAGTGGCAATTTCTGAGGCGATCTGGAAGTTCTCAGCGTTAGTGCACCATGGGAGGATATTTTTGAGGTGGAGTGGCCTGAGTGTCTATGTCCATGTAAGAGAGTTCAGGAGTGCACCGTTGTGTACATGTATGAGTGTGTGTGGATGTACACAGATGTGTATATGGGACAGTGTGGTGTGCATGAGTATTTGTGTATGTGAAAGTGAGAGAGGTATGTGCATGTATGTATTTTGCAATGTGCATATTCATGTATGTCAAAAACCACACATCTGTGCCCTACACAGGAATGTGCAGCCTGCATGGAAGTGGCTTGTAGGCAGACAGCAGTGTGGACATGTGTGTCTCTATATGACTATGTTGCATATTTTAATACATATCAAGCTTCCTTAATGCAGCAGCATTGCATGATCTTAGAATATCCTTTTTACAAATGTTATTTTCCAAGTGGGGCTAACCTCTCCGTGCTAGTGAAAAGAGGAACATTCACCCTAAGGAATGAAAGAAAAGAAATAGAGAGAAAGTGTGGGGCAAAAGGAGCTGTAGGGGGAGGTACAGAGACAGCCCCTCCCAGCATAGGGCAGATGGGATTCGGGGGCAGGGAGAATGGAGACAATTGCTCCTAGTATGGGGTAGACATGGCTTACGGAGGGAAAGAATGGAGACAGCCCCTCCCAGTGTGGGGCAGAGGGGACTAGGAGGGCAGGAATGGAGACAGCCCCTCCCAGTGTGGGGCAGAGGGACTCTGGGGAGAATTAATAAGGCATGTTCCTCCCACACAGGCAGAATGAAATGATATTAATCAGCGTGCTTCTGTAAGTAAAGGAAAGCATCTCAGGAGCGTAAGAGAAGGAGCCATGTGTCCCACTCACAGATCAAAGAGCCTGAGCAGCTGAAAATACTTGTGTCAAATCCCCACTCTCTGTCTCTCTCCCCCTCTCCCTCTCTTTCCTGGTTCATTTCTCATTCTGCAGGCTGTTTAGCACTAGGCCCTTCTTCTGATTAACATTTCAAACCCTTTGTTGCTTTGTGCTGGCTTAAAGGAACTAATCATCATTAGCACTTCAAAAAACCCATCCCCTTTTGCTCCTGGAGTCACAGGTGTCTCTGTCAACTGCTTGCAGGAATACAACAGGGGTAATGATGCTCCTTCATCAAGTCACTGGGATGCAGCAGGTCAGGGCTTGGGCAGGCGGGAAGATCACCATTGCTCCGGCGGTCCATCTTCCCAGCCCACATGGAGAAATGCTGCCATTCCACCTCCTCCGTACTTAACTGGCAGCCTGCTCACCAGGCAAAGTGTGGGGTGTCTGCAGGAAGGGCAGAGTGCAGGATGTTCTGTCTCTTTTCCTAACAGACCCGCCCTGAAAAGATTTTTAATACACTGGAGACTGCGCTAATATTAACCCCTTCCCTTCCCTATACCGCTAAAATCTTCATAGTAGAGAGGGGCAGAACCGAAACGGCAGATTTAACTATTTCCTCCCTCCCCAAGAAACTTGGGGGATGTTCCAATCTGGGTCTGGATTTGAATTTGCTGGCTGAGGCCTATCTCTTTTCCTGATACAATCTACACCTGGAAGGCTGAGTGTTTTTCCCAGTACCCCAAACCTCTGGCATCTGCATTGAAGAGTCAAACTGATGCGAGGACAGGCATCCTGGAAAGATGGCTGTGTCTGGTCTGCACTGGAGCCGGGAGGTGTGAGGGCCCCATGTAAATGGAAAATAAAAGAGAAAAGGGGAAATACAGGAATACGCTGGAAGAAGGTCTCAGGGGTCATTTGTCAAAAAGTTGACAGCCATTTGAAGAGAGGGTTGGGTCTGATTCCTGGGATGAAGTCACCTCCTCTCAGGTTGCCACTGAATCCTCTCTGCCAGACACGATGTATCCCTGGAGCTCCTAAACATACTTTGGAAGAGGAGCACTTTCTGCCTTGCAATGGACCAGGTGGCACTTAAGTAGTGTGAGTGTTAAAAACATTCCCCTAGGGGAGAAGATCCCAGAAGTCCCTACAGGGTCTTCACTCCACTTCAGATGACCCCAGATGGCTCCTGTGCTCCCTTAGCAAGAGATCCAGGAGAGTTTTCAAGGACAAAGTTTACATTTTTCCAGCAGAGTGTGGGTGAAGAGCACTTGATCTGCTCAGTGGAGCAGCCTCCCTGCCTGGGGGTGGGTCAGTGTTTTATGTAAATGTGAAAACACAATTGGCCAGATGCCCAGCCCCACATCCCTCCTCTCTGCAGCATATGCACCCATGGGACACTGGGATACTCACAGCTTGAGGGGAAAATTTTAGTGAGAGCCCCTTGTTAAAATAGTGACAGCACAATCACCAGAAAAAAGGAACCATCTCCAGAAGCCCTAATATTTTATATTTATGGAACAACATTTTGACCTGAAGGATACACCGTACTGGTGTAGATCAGAGCTGCTGCTCAACCCCATACAGTGAGACCAGCCAACAGTTTTGGATAGAAAGATGCCACGAGAGTTAAAGCCTGAGGAGCGGAATTGCCGAAGTGAGAATTACGTGGTTAGGATGCTGGGGATAACACCCCAGCTCCTACACGAGTCTAGCTCCAAGACCAATCCGAAGTGCTCTGAACGCGCCTCCCCATCTGTATGGCAGACACACAAAAGCTCCCTCCCCATTCTCAGTGGTATGCTAAAACCATTGCAGCTATCCATAGACTCACCCCTTGTTATGACACTGTGGAGGATGTGTGAAGCCACCAGGGAAATAGCCCTGCAGCTCCCCACCCCATCTCAGCCCATCCAAAATGTACACTGGACACTCGGATGTGTCCTCACGGCACATTGGGCCACCCTGGGTGTCCAGCTGTGTGTGCATTAATGCAGGGGAAGGGGCTGGGTGTGGTCCATGGGTTCGTGTAGCTGTTGCAGGCCAGTGATCTCTATGGTTTTGTTTGCCCATGAGCCATGAGGATATTCATTTGCCTGCGTACAGGTAGGGACTGCGAGCATGAAAATTATTTTTGTGGCTCTACTGTGAGACTGGGTCTGTGGGAACACGCTTCCCCCATGTGCCTGGCACGTCAATATCCAGGCACTGATCACTTTCAGGATAGCAATGGCCCCAAGTTCACAACTGAATCTTGTAGGCAAAACCCAACCTGAACATCCTCCTCTCCTCAGAGCCTGTCCTGTCTGCTGAGCCAGCGCTGGGCACTCTCCAGCTCTGGGACCCTCTTATTCCAGGAATCGTCCCTCACCTGCTTCCCCTCCCCTTCCTGATCTCTCTTGACCTGAAAAACGCCCCCGTTGTCTGCGGCACAAACATTTGGCTTTACAAACTAGGTTCCCTTGATGCTCCAGCTGTAATCTCTAGCCTCTCCCTTCATTACTGGTGTGAGGGCAGGGAGGGAGGGAGGGAGGGGAAAGGGCGAGTTTGGCTGTCTACAGAAACCGGGCAGCCAACTGCACGTGGAAAGTCAATGCGGCGTGAGCCTTGACAATGCCAACAGGAGAAGGCAAAAATCCACCCGCAGTTGGAGCTGGTTCCATGCTTTTGTTTCAGTCGGTTTCTCTCTCTGAATCGCTCTCCACATGGTTTCCGTGCTGACCGCTTTTGGTAGCCCATTGGGCAGGCTGGCTTGGAACATGCACTGAACATTTCCACCAAGCCAGACTGAGTACACTCAAAACCTTCAGGAGGGGGTGGGTGCAAGACCAAGCCATGTCCCCTGGGACTCAGGCATATTGCTCTATTGGACAGCGATCCTGCTCTCTAAGGTCAGATGGGGCCTAATCCTGTGATGCTCCAGAGGTCCCCTAGTTCCTACACTAAGAATCATTGATGCTCAGCACCTTGCACTGTCCAGCCTTACTCTAGTTGAAGTAGCCTCCTGCCTGTGTCATGGTGGTGAGAGTGGAGTGTGTTTCAGCGAGTTCCGTGCTTTGCCATAATGAGCAAGTGCATAATGATGAGTGCTTGTGTGTGTCCTTTGTGCATGTAAAGGAGCCTTTGGGTAAATCTACACTTTGAGCGGGACACATAAATTCCAGCTCAAGGAGACATAGCTTTGCTACCTCTGATCAACCTAGCATGAAGGGCTAGCAGCCTGAATACGTACCCATTGAGACACTAGGCACGTACTCAGGGTGACTAGCCCCTCATGCCATTCACACTGCTGCAATGGCGCTCCATTTTTAGTGCACCCTCTCACTCAGAGCTACAGCAGGTTTGTCTCCTCAAGCTGGAATTCCTATATTCTGCTCCAAGTGTGGACATAGCTCTATCGGTTCATCTCTCACATCCCGTCTGAGGGCCCGGTCTGGGATCCAAACAGCCACTCCGCTCCTACCCAGACAGAGGCTAATTCCTCTGGCCCAGGTGTGCTGACAGGGGGCCTTGGACTTCTCAGAGTGAAAGTCACTAGGCCTGATTCTCCATTGCCTTGCACCTTGCATAGTGCAGTTCAAAGTGGGTGTAAAACGTAGCCAGATCAGAATGGTAGCACTTTACACCCACTTTGCACTGGTGTAAGTGACTGCACAAAGGGCAGGGTGATAGAGAACCAGGGTCCTTGTGTCTCTCGAGCTTCGGGCAGTGAACCTCAAAAACATTTGGGCAGGGAGGAGCTTCCAAACAGCAGGGTGTTCCTTTCAAAATGACCTGCATGCTCTTCCCTCTACTTTCGGTAGGGGGCGTCAGAGCCTAGAGTTTAGGAAGAGAGGTGACTGTACAGCCCCAGGGGATATGATCACATTTCAGCAAATCAGAAGTGTCCTTTCCCTGGGGTTTGATAATCTATGGATGTGAGGGACTGGTAGTGAAGTGAGAGAGAGCGGGGGGCTGGGGAGTGGGGGGAAGGCAGCTCCCACTATGACGAGATGGAGCATTCCCCCTCTTCTCCTTGGTGTGGGTAACAGCTCCTGCTCCTCCTGGGCTGGCGCAGCGAGTTCTGTTTCAATCTATCAAACCCTGGTGTTGAGTCTCTTCTCTTTATGTTGCCTGACGTGCAGTGGGGTCAACCCTTGTGAGTTTCTCTCAGGCTAGTCAGTCTTTTTTCTTAAAGCCCCAGCTCCTGCTGCCACATGAGGAGGTGAGAAGCTCAGCTTTCATTTCAAAACCAACAGGTGGTGGTGTGGTTGTGCAGAAAGGCTTGGGGAGGGGGGGCCTTAAATGCTCAAAATGCCCACAGGCAAATAAGAACCCCCCCACTATTTATTTATTTTTTAAAATTGTGAATTTTAACCAATCCTGTGATTCTGGGGGGCCTTGACTCCTGATTTTTGAATGCCTGGGGCTAGCAATGCTGCTGGTGGGGCAGGGGAGGGTTGAGAGTCATTTCTCCTGTACAGCTGTGGGACCCAGTCCTGCTGTGCTGATTGCATCCCACCCCCTTACCCTAGAGGAGTAAGAGCGTTGAGGGCTTGCCATTCCTCACACTCAAGTTGTCGCTGTCCGTGGTGCTGCCATGCCCTGGGCTAATACTAGTCGCCCACTGTGCAAGCCGGCATCAACATCCTTCTGCCAGGTTGGGTTTAATTTGATGAGAAATGGTTATTTTTAATTTTAAAATGATCATCATCATTCTTGTTTATTGTGTTGCAGCCCTCTCCCAATGCATCAAAGAACTTTACAGTGTTACAAGCCACATTCACAGAGGGATTGCTTTACTTCACCCCTCGCTGAGATGCAGCTACCTCGGGGGGTGGAATGAAGCAGCTGTGTGACAGCCACGTAACAGTTTAGGACAGAGAGTGCAGAACAGTACAGTATCTAACAGGTTCTGCAGAGGCGGGTAGAGTGTTCTAAGAACCCATACTTTTGAACAGGGCACTGGGACTGACACCCCTACTCTCAAAAAATAATGCAATGAGACCTTGAGTGTCCACCAGTGGGAATGGCTTTGAGTTTATGTTTCATTTGACAGGTGGAAGCACCGGTAGCACAGTGCTCACCTAATACTATGCTGGTATGTTTGCTCAGTACAGACTCAGGAAGAAATGCCTCTGCAATCTCTCTTTCCCTCTCCCTCTTTCTAAGGCATGGTCTACACTGGGGGAGGGGGGAATTGATCTGAGTTACACAACTTCAGCTACATGAATAACTTAGCTGAAGTCAATGTACTTAGATTGACTTATTGTGGTGTCTTCACGTGGTGCCGCTCCCCCGTCAGCTCCGCCTCTCTCAGCGGTGGAGTACAGGACTCGACAGGAGAGTACTCAGGGATCAATCGCTGCCCACCAAACCAACGGGTAGTGTAGACATGCCCAAAGCCTCGGGTTGCTGTAATGGCAGGACCTGTTGCTACCCATCCCTTGGGAAAAGACGGTTACTCACCGTTGCAACTGTTGTTCTTCGAGATGTGTTGCTCCTATCCATTCCATGTAGGTGTGCGCGCCGCGCGTGCACGGCTCTTCGGAACATTTTTACCCTAGCAACTCCGGCGGGCCGGCTGGGCGCCCCCTGGAGTGGCGCCGCTATGGCGCTGGATACATACCCCAGCTGGCCCGTCCGCTCCTCAGTTCCTTCTTGCCGGCTACTCCGACAGTGGGGAAGGAGGGCGGGTCTGGAATGGATAGGAGCAACACATCTCGAAGAACAACAGTTACAACGGTGAGTAACCATCTTTTCTTCTTCGAGTGATTGCTCCTATGCATTCCATGTAGGTGATTCCCAAGCCTTACCTAGGTGGTGGGGTCGGAGTGAGATGTGGCAGAGTGTAAGACTGCGGAGCCGAAGGCTGCATCGTCTCTGGATTGCTGCACCAACGCGTAGTGGGAAGCGAAGGTGTGGACAGAAGACCAGGTGGCCGCTCTACAGCTGTCCTGGATGGGAACATGGGCCAGGAAGGCGGCCGACGAGGCTTGCGCTCTCGTCGAGTGAGCGGTGAGGCGGCATGGTGGCACGCGAGCAAGCTCGTAGCATGTCCGGATACATGCCGTCACCCAGGAGGAAATCCGCTGAGAGGAGACCAGCTCGCCTTTCATGCGATCAGCAACCGCTACAAACAGCTGTGGCGAATGCCGGAAGGGCTTCGTCCGCTCGATATAAAAAGCGAGGGCCCTGCGGACGTCCAGGGTGTGAAGCTGTTGCTCACGAGGTGAGGCGTGCGGCTTCGGGAAGAAGACCGGAAGGAAGATCTCCTGATTGAGGTGAAAGGCCGACACCACCTTAGGGAGGAAGGCCGGGTGTGGTCGAAGCTGCACCTTGTCTCCGTGGAAGACTGTGTATGGTGGACCAACCGTTAGGGCACGGAGCTCGGAAACTCGTCTTGCCGACGTAATTGCGACGAGGAAGGCCGTCTTCCAGGAGAGATAGAGTAGGGAGCACGTGGCCAGGGGCTCGAAGGGCGCCCCCATAAGCTTGGCCAGAACGAGGTTTAAATCCCAGGCCGGGGTAGGACGCTGTATTGGCGGGTACAAGCGGTCGAGGCCCTTAAGGAAGCGGGAAACCATCTGGTTGGAGAAGATGGACCGACCTCCCATGGATGGACGAAAGGCGGACACGGCTGCCAGGTGCACCTTCAAGGAGGAGACCGCGAGTCCTTGTTCTTTAAGGTACCAGAGGTAGTCCAGGATTGTAGGGATAGGGACTAGGAAGGGATTAAGGCCGCGCTGATCGCACCAGAGCGCGAAACGCTTCCATTTCGCGAGGTAGGTGGAGCGAGTGGAAGGCTTCCTGCTTTCAAGTAGGACTTGCTGTACTGCCGCCGAACAGTCCCTCTCTGCGTGGGTCAACCACGCAGGTACCAAGCTGCAAGATGGAGGGACTGTAGGTTCGGGTGGCGGAGTCTGCCGAAGTCCTGCGTGATGAGGTCCGGCCATAACGGAAGGGGAATGGGATCCCGAACGGAGAGCTCGAGCAGCAGGGTGTACCAGTGCTGCCTTGGCCAGGCTGGAGCGACGAGTATTAGGTGGGCCCTGTCCCTCCGAAGCTTGAGCAGTACCCGGTGTATGAGCGGGAACGGAGGGAAGGCGTAGGGGAGGTGATCCGTCCAGGAGCAGAGGAATGCGTCCGACAGGGAGCCTGGAGAGCGACCCTGGTACGAACAAAACAGGTGGCACTTCCTGTTCTCCTTGGAGGCAAACAGGTCTATCTGGGGAAACCCCCACCTCCGGAAAATCATGTGCACCACATCTGGACGAAGAGACCACTTGTGGGAGAGGAACGACCTGCTGAGATGGTCGGCCAGTGTGTTCTGCACTCCTGGAAGAAAGGACGCTTCCAGGCGAATCGAGTGGGTCACGCAGAAGTCCCACAGGAGCATCGCTTCCTTGCAGAGCAGGGAGGAGCGGGCTCCGCCCTGCTTGTTCACATAGAACATCGCCATCGTGTTGTCCGTGAACACCGCCACGCAGCGGCCTTGCAGACGGGCGCGGAAGGTGAGACACGCCAAGCGGATCGCTCGCAGCTCCCGGACGTTGATGTGGAGGGAGAGCTCTTGGGGCGACCAGAGACCCTGGGTGTGAAGGTCGCCCAGGTGAGCCCCCCATCCCAACGCCGAGGCATCCGTGGTCAGGGTGACGGATGGGCGAGGAGGTCGGAACGGGACTCCTGCACACATGACCTCTGGGTCCAGCCACCAGCTGAGCGAATCGAGGGTTGGTTTCGTGACTGTGACCACCATGTCTACGGGGTCACGATGCGGGTGGTACACCAACGCGAGCCAAGATTGAAATGGGCGAAGGCGCAGCCTTGCGTGCGTGGTCACGAATGTGCAGGACGCCATGTGGCCCAGGAGGCGTAGGCAGGACCGAACCGTTGTTGTGGGAAAGGTGTGTAGGTCCCGGATGATGGAGACCATTGTCTGGTGCCGAGGTCGAGGGAGGCAGGCCCTGGCCAAACTGGAGTCGAGGACCGCTCCGATGAACTCCACTCGTTGTGATGGAGTTAAAGTGGACTTCTCGGCATTGATGAGAAGGCCCAGGAACCGAAACAGGGATAGTATCTCGGTCATTTGATCCACTACCAGCTGTCGGGATGTCCCGCGAACCAGCCAGTCATCGAGATATGGGTAGACGTGTATGCGATGACGGCGGAGGGCTGCGGCAACCACTGCCATGCACTTGGTAAAGACCCTCGGCGTGGTGGACAGGCCGAAAGGTAGCACCGCAAACTGGTAGTGCGTGCTGTTGACCATGAAGCGCAGGTAGCATCGATGGGGAGGGTAAATCGCGATATGGAAGTACGCGTCCTTCATATCGAGGGCGGCAAACCAGTCTCCCAGATCCAGGGAGGGAATGATGGTCCCCAGGGTGACCATGCAAAACTTGAGCTTGAGCAGGTACCTGTTGAGCTCCCGGAGGTCTAGTATAGGTCGGAGACCTCCTTTCGCCTTGGGGATGAGAAAATATCGGGAATAAAATCCCCTGCCCCGCATGTCGTGCGGCACCTCCTCTATGGCACCCAAGCTCAACAGAGTCTCGACCTCTTGTAGGAGGAATTGCTCGTGAGAGGGGTCCCTGAAGAGGGACGGGGAAGGTGGGTGGGAGGGAGGGGGCGAAACAAACTGAAGGCGGTAACCATAGTACGAAGTACCCAGTTGTCCGATGTTATTTGGGACCACGCCGGGAGGAAGTAGGAAAGGCGGTTGCAAAATAATGGGGTAGGATCCGGGAAAGAGTCTGATGGGCCGTCCTCGGGCGTCCCATCAAAAGGCCTGTTTGGGCCCTTGAGGGGCCTTGGAAGGCGCCTGGGCCTGGTTGGGCCTGTTGCCTGATGGTCTACGGTGGTTCAGGCTACCTCGCCGACTATTATACGGCCGTGACCTGGCCTGAGTAAAGGGCAGGTAGGGCTGCTGACGGAATGACCTCCGCTGGGTAGCCGGTGTGTGCATACCCAAGGTGCGAATGGCAATTCGACCATCTTTTGAGGGTCTGAATCCTGGAGTCCGTTTTCTCCGAAAAGAGACCCTGAGTGTCGAATGGGAGGTCTTGCAGGGTGTACTGCACCTCAGGCGGCAAGGTGGAGGACTGCAGCCAGGAGATGCGCCTCATGGTCACACCTGAGGCCAGGGTTCTGGCTCCTGAGTCCGCTGAGTCCAGAGCGGCCTGGATGGAGGACCGGGAGGCTTTCCTGCCCTCCTCGAGGAGGGCCGAGAACTCCTGATGTGAGGCTGCTGGGATTAGCTCCGAAAATTTTGACAGGGACACCAAGATGTCAAAGGTGTAGCGAGCGAGGAGAGCCATCTGGTTGGCAATCCAGAGCTGGAGACCCCCTGCCGGGTAGACCTTCCGGCCCAACAGATCCATGCGCCTAGCGTCTTTAGACTTTGGCGCCGGGGCTGGCTGCCCATGTCTTTCTCGGTCATTGACGGACTGCACCACGAGGGAGTCCGGAGTGGGGTGGGTGTATAAGTACTCGTAGCCGGTGGGAGGAACCGAGTACTTTCGTTCGACTCCACATGCGGTGGGAGGGACGGACGCCGGTGACTGCCAGATGATAGTGGCATTCTTTTGAATAGTACGGATGAATGGAAGGACCACCCACAGCGGGGCCTCAGTTCCAATCACGTTGGTCACCGGGTCGTCATCCTCCGGGACCTCCGCCACGGGGAGGTCGATAGCCTTCGCCATCCGGCGAAGAAGGTCCTGGTGGGCCCGCAAGTCAATAGGAGGGGGGTCTGCTGTAGAAGCCCGCACCACCGCCTCATCCGGCGAGGATGATGAGGACAGACCCTGGACCACCGCTTCTGGAGGTGGTTCTTCCAGGAGGTGGGAAGCCACCTCGGACCCCGGATGCTCTGCGGGACCAGGTGGCGACGGGGCCTCATCCAGTGGTGATGGGGGAGGCTTGCTCACCGTGGCTTCCGGCACCCTATGTTTGGCGCCTGCGTGCTGCGGGGGGAAGGGGAGCCCTTGAGGCTCGTGGTAGGCCCAGGGGACCCAAAAACCCCACTGCTGCGGTCCGCGGTCCTGGCCTTGGGGGTCGGCCCGGAGATCTCTCCCGCTGCCCGCCTGAGAGGTGACTGAGGGCTGACGAGAAGGCCATGGCGGGGCAGAGGCGCTAATAGATTGCGCCGTGGATGCCGGCAGTATGTCCCTGGACGGTGCCGAGGATCGGTGCCGGTCGTCGCGGTGCCAGGATGGAGAGCGGGACCATCGACTGCTTCGGTGCCGGGAGCTCGACCGCAGGGCCGCCCAGAGGGGGGGGGGCAAGAGGGGCAATTTGCCCCAGGCCCCGAGCCACACGGGGGCCCCCACCAGACTTTTTCGGGGCCCCTGGAGCGGGGTCCCTCACTCGCTCCGGGGTGCCCGGCAAACTCTTGTGCGGCCGGGCACAGGAGCTTCTGCCGCTCCCGGTCTTCGCCAGCGGGGGGGGTTCTTCCGCTCCGGGGCGGAAGGACCCCCCGCTGGTGAATTACCGCCGGAGACGGAGCGGGACCCGCCGCCGAAGTTCAGCCCGGTCTTCGGCGGTAATTCGGCGGCGGGGGGCCCTTCCGTTCCGGGACCCGCCGCCGAAGTGCCCCGAAGACCCGCGGCGGGGCCCCCCTCCACTGAAGACCGGGCTGCGCTTCGGCGGCAGGTCCCGCTTCGGCGGTAATTCGGCGGCGGGGGGCTCCCCGCCGCGGGCCTTCAGGGCATTTCGGCGGCGGGTCCAGGAACGGAAGGGCCCCCCGCCGCCGAAGACCCCGGGCCCCCGGAATCCTCTGGGCGGCCCTGCTCGACCGCGATCTCGACCAACGGTGTCGGGAGCGGCTTCGGGAGTCAAGGTGCTGGGAACGGTACCGGGATCCGGACCTCCTTCGGTACCGGCGGTCGGGTGACCGGGACCGGGAGCGTCTCCGGGAGTGCGACCGGTACCGCGATGTTGAGCGGTACCGGGACTGCGACCGGTGCCGAGACGGGGAGCGGTACCGCGATGGTGAACGGTGCCGGGACCTGGATCGGCGTGGCGGTGACCGTCTGCGGGACCGGGAGCGGGACCGGGACCGTCATCTATCCCGTCCGTCAGGGGAAGGTGGCCGCATCATTGCCGGCTTGCCCGCTGACTGAACAGCCCGCACCGGCGGTGCCGGGGGCCGGAGGCTCGGTGCCTCTGTGAGCTCGATGAGCTCTCTCGCCATTGAGACGGTCTCGGGCGTGGACGGGAGATGTAGCTCGACCGCGGTTGGCACCGGGGAGCAGGGCGGTACCGGACTCAACAGCTCTTGCGGCGCCGGAGTCGACGGTACCGTGCACGGCTTGTGCACCGCCGCAGCCGGTGCCAGAGGTGCCAGTGGGGGCTGGGCAAGCGGTCCCGGAGCATGCGGCTTAGAGGCCGTCTGCGCCGTCTTCAGTTTCCTCGCGGGAGAGAGGGAACGGTGCCGGAGCGGCTCGGGGCCGCTGGTGCGCTGCGCGCCGAGGACGACTTTGGTGCCGCTGGGGTCGGCGCGGGAGGGCGAAGTGTCGCCTCCATAAGGAGCTGCTTTAGGCGAGAGTCCCGCTCCTTCCTAGTTCGCGGCTTAAACGCCGTGCAGATCGGACACTTATCTGGCCGATGGGTCTCCCCGAGGCAGCGCAGGCAGGAGTCGTGCAGGTCCCCGACAGGCATGTGCCGCTGGCAAGCCGCACAGGGCTTAAACCCCGGTGCCTTGGGCATGAGCCCGCACCGGTTGTGGAAGAAGAGGGGCTAACCCCCCTAATTCCCTTACTAAACTATATCTAACTAAACTTATTCAACTAATCTAACAACTAAACTGAGTTAACCAACTATGTACACTGAAGAAAAGGAGAAACGCTAGGGCTGTGGAGGTAAGAGAGCACTCCACTGTTCCAACTGGCCGTCACGGGCGGTAAGAAGGAACTGAGGAGCGGACGGGCCGGCTGGGGTATATATCCAGCGCCATAGCGGCGCCACTCCAGGGGGCGCCCAGCCGGCCCGCTGGAGTTGCTAGGGTAAAAATGTTCCGAAGAGCCGTGCACGCACGGCGCGCACACCTACATGGAATGCATAGGAGCAATCACTCGAAGAAGAATCTTTCCTCAGGCTAGACAGGGGAGATGTTAGCTGAGATACTGCTAAATTAGCGAGCATCCACAGCAGGGTGGGAAGGACCCAGATTGGGCTGGAAATAAAGCAGTCAGCTCCCTAAGTGCAGGCTGGTGTTAGACATTATTTGAGTTATGACACTTTATTTCACAAACCTGGGCTGGTACAGAGGGGGGCAGGGGAGGAGCAATCACTTGTTTGGAATCAAGTATCAGAGGGGTAGCCACGTTAGTCTGGATCTGTAAAAGCAGCCAAGTGTCCTGGGGCACCTTACAGACTAACGGACGTATTGGAGCATGAGCTTTCGTGGGTGAACACTTCGTCGGATGCGTCACCCACGAGAGCTCATGCTCCAATACGTCTGTTAGTCTATAAGGTGCCACAGGACTCTTGGCTGCTTGTTTGGAATGTGGGAGTGTCATCCCTTGAAACAAGATGACAAAGCTGGCTCCTAAGGACCTCCCCTCCCCCCCCCCTCGTAAATATATACCATGTTTGAGAAACAGGTCCTCGGATCACATCTTTATTTTCCATGGAATGGGCTAGAGTGGAGGGGTGGGAGATTTTATGCAACTCATCAGTGCAGAGAGTAATACACCTGCCCTGTAGGCTGGTCATTACCAAGATCTCAGCATATGAGGGCAGCAGTGGTAAGAGGGGGAACTGGTGCTGTGTTACCAGCCATGTCATGAGCAGCAGTGGCAGACATCATTGTTTTGATAGACTCTGAATTTTCCCCCTAGGACACCATGTTCAATAGTACCCTCCCCATAAAGTAGTGACTGTAAAAACAGCTCCATATCTATTGTGTCTCAGTGATTCCAACTCAAACCCACTCAGTGATTAATTTACAAGGCTCTTTGTTCTAACCCTCAGCCCTGCAAACCCAATGAGGGCTCTATGATTTAAGATGGGTTCCCTTTCTCCCCCATATTGGCACCAATTAGAACTCAGTTAACAGTCCTGCTGAGAGACCCCTGCTCCCAGAGATGGACTGGCTCTGCAGGGTTCCTGGGACAAAAAGGCAGTACAGACTTCTTCCACATACTAACGTGAGTAGACCAGCCCCAGAGACACACAGAGCAGAGCTGCAGAGCAAGAGGCTATTTTTATCGAGTCAGTTTTCAGAGTAGAGCACCACATTTTAAGCCACTACTTCCCATTTCTCTTTCTAACTCCTTGGAGGGGGTGGCAACAGCTGGCAGGGCATGACCTCTGAATAGAAAATGAGTGCAATTAATACTGTAACAAATCCATGGCCAGCTAGGAATTTTGCCATTATCATTATGCAGCACATCAGGGCCCCTCTGATCTTCACAGCAACAGCACAGATAGGACTTGCATCATCTGTTCAAAACCACAGATACTGGGCACTTGAACAAAAGGAGACTCTCCAGTCATTATTAGCTGTACAGGGATAGGACACATTGTTAGGCAAGGTTTGGGGTGCAGTAACCATGTTCAAGAGGCAGTAATTAAAAAAAAAGAGGGGGGGAGTATTGTAGGTGGTTAAGAATAGAATAAAACACACCTAAAACATGTTAGAAAAATTACATTAAAATTAGGGGAAATTAGGAAAGATTTTTAATTGTAAAGACAATTAGACAAGGATCCAAGAGGAAGGCTGGTCTTGTACCAAAACACAGAAGTGAGTGACAGAATATATGATGTGACAAAACACTGACCTTGTCTCCAGGGGTCCTGCATTTCCTGGCAGATTTTGCTAGCCTCAGAGGCTCACTGTGACCCTCCATGTATCCCTTCTCTTTCTAGAGGCAAGGGTCACAGCCGACTGAGGCATTTTCATCATTAGCCAGCAAGGGAGGTGAGGAGAAGCTATCCTCCCTTGCACAGTTTCTGTTGTCTCCCAGTCTCAGTTATTAAATTGAGGGGAGGGGGGGAATGGGGGAGCCTGGGCCTGCCCTCTATTCCGGGCTCCAGCCCAGAGACTCTAGTAGTATCAGCTAGGGTAGCTGACTTTTTTAAAACCAGACGTGTACAATTCCCTGGCCACTTCCCCACAGCAGCCCCCACTTCCTCAATATCTACTTCACCCTTACCTCAGGGCCTCCTTCCTTGTGCCTGACATAGTTTGTACTGCTCAGTCTCTCCAACAGCGCAGCTTCCTCCTACAGCTCCTGACCTGTGCCCCCATCTGACTAACTAGGAGGCTTTTAACTAATTTCAGCAGCCCCTGATTGGCTTCAGGTGTCCTCCCTGGCTTCTGGAAAGATCTTAACTAGCCCCAGGTATCTTAATTGACCTGGAGGATCTGCAATTTGCTTATCTTGGTAACAGGGATTTGTTTAGCCTGTGGCTAATATATCTGTCTCCCACTACTTTACTATAGCCATCTGGCCTTGCCCCATCACAATGGGTTGTAGTCTTGGCTCTGCCATAGGCTTCTAAAAGACCTGGGGACATCACACTAACTCACTGTTGTACCCTTGGGCAGGTTCAGTGCCTCAAGTTTCCCATCTGCAAAATGGAAAAATAGTACTGACCTCACATTTTCAGGGAACATTTCTAAACGTGAACTCTGATTTGAGCGCCCAAGCTGAGCCACCTGAAGACACCCCCAAAACCAGAGTCCTTTTTGTAAATCTAGACCTTTAAACTTGAGATCCTTGGTCTGAATGTCTAGAGGAGAGCAGAGGTTTATTACGCTGTTTGCTGAGATAGTATGGAGCTAAAATCAGGAGAGGTGCCCAAGATTAGACTAGAACAAAGGTTTTCATCTCTCTTCACGCCATACTCCAAGATTCAGCCATTCATAACCCAGGCTTGTGGAAGAGAGGTGATGGGATATGGAGCCATTTGCCTTGAGGTTTCAGACTGGGCAGTTGAGCTAAGTGAATTGTATTTGGTGAGTCTGAGGCCAGTCCCTACTGGCCAGATGACCACACCACAAAAACACTAGCACAATTGACATGAATTTGCTGCATGGCTGGCAGTCTCAGATGAAGCATTAAGGATTGGATGGTCCATGGGGATCAAGCTAATAACTATTCATGTTTGTTAAGCACTGACAATGTACTTAAGCCCTGTACAAGACACAAAATGAGGACAGTCCCTGTCCCCACAAGCTTACAGTGCAAGAGGCAATATGGGGGAGTTGGAATGAAGAGGAAAGAATAACTTTGAGGTCAACATTTTAATCTCCAGCTTTTTGTGGCTATTGTGGAGGAAGTGAATATTTAGGAGGAGCATGTGTGAGAAGAGAGTGGAGGCTCAGTGAGCTGGGACAGGGAGGGTGTTGCATTCTCAGGGGATCTGGAAAAAACCAACACAAAGACAAAAGCAGGAGGAGGGGAATGGGGGTCATCAAAGCTGGCAGTGTGTGTGGAGTAAAAGACTTCATCAGAGGTGTAGCAGGAGCTCAGTTGTGCAGAGTGCTCTGCTGCTGCTAGTATGGCACCTAGTATAAACAGAGGCCTGTGGTCTCCAGCAAGGTGGGACAAAGGCCTTTGAGAAAGCACTAAACCCACTGTGGAATCAAGTCTGACAGATGACCTGCCCTGAACCATGGCTCCCCCAGCAAACAAAACGAGCTACAAATTAAAGGGCAGTTCATAGACTCATAGACTTTGCAGCCAGAAGGGTCCATCGTAATCATCTAGTCTGGCCTCCTGCACATCGCAGGCCACAGAACCTCATCCACCCAAAGTGAGTTTGAATGGACTCACTTTCTAGCCACATCAGATTGGAAGCAGAGCCTGGTTCCTCCTGCAGGTGTACTGGGACTTGGGTCAGAGCCAATAGGCTTTGGGGAGATAGCAGAGAAAGGGCTTCCTCTGCCTCTTGGGGACCGGCACTGCACTTGTTCATAGAGCAGAGTGAATGACATGGTGCACACGGGGCCCTACCTACATGTAAAAAAGGACAGATTGATTTATCAATCAAGGGAAGACACGGTCTCCTTGACGGAGACACGCTGTCAAATGGTGGCAGGACTTGTTGCTAAAAGCTCTCCAGATTGATTACCTTACCTGCCACCTGATCCTTCATCGCCGCGGGCTCTGGCAAGTGAAAAGCCCTGGGAGATTTACTCACGGCTGCATTAGTCAGGTGGGGTAAGGGAAAGGAACAAAAGCTTTGGGTCTGAAGACCTGGCTCTGACTCAGCAGCCCTGGATCCTCCTCTAGATCTCCAGGATTTGAAATGGTGTGAAGCACCCGGGCAAGCAAAGAAGACCAGACAGTAGAGCCAGGCAAAAACGCATAGCTGCAAAGGACACCTGTGAATCCTGAAATGCTACGATTTCCTTTCCCCATCTGTTCCCTGTTTTAAGATTAAACTACTCCTTTTTAGGTGGTTATATGACTGAAGTCTGCCTTCGGAATTTTTCTGAGAGGCAAGAGAGACTCCTGATATAATATACATGGCCTTCCTCTCCCACACACACCCTAATTAACCAACCATTTGGGCTGTTAGAAAGTGGGGCTATTATAATGAACACAGCTCACCATGAAGATGTAAGGGCTGCTCCACACTAAGAAGCGGGGTCGAACTAGGGTACTTCGAATTCAGCTACGCTATTCACGTAGCTGAATTCGAAGTACCCTAGTTCGAACTACTCACCCGTCCAGATGCCGCGGAATCGAAGTCCACGGCTCCAAGGTCGACTCCGCCACCGCCTTTTGCAGTGGTGGAGTTCCGGAGTCGACCGCGGCGCTTCCGGAGTTCGAACTATCGCGTCCAGATTAGACCATAATTTACCAAGTACCGTATGTTGGGAAAATGCACCTCCAGGGCTACTCTTATACCTGTTGGAGGCCTGACATTCCAACTACAGGCAGCTTCGTCTTAACTCAACACACAGAGGGTATCACTCCGGCCTTAAAGCAATCCTCCAAACAGCATAAATAAACCAGCATTGCAATAACAACGAACACGGCAATCCAGGAAGCCAGACACAAACCCAACATGCCAATTTGGCTGTTTAATAAGCAACTAAAGTAACATGGTACTAACATTTTATTTTCTGGTTTATAACATAGCACTGAGAATGATCCAAAGAAATCCTAACCTAGATACATTGATTCCTAGCCTAAAGACTGGGAAAGATAAGCGTACGCTAGAGGGGAACTGGTAAGGAACGCCTCCCCACAAGAGAAGGTGACTGAAGCAAGGAGTGTGTATCACACAGACATCTAGTGCCAGATGACACCTGAGATTACTTCACTGACTTCAATGGGGTTACACCATTTTACACCAGAGTTGAATTTGCCCCTGGAGAAGGAGGGGAGATACCATAGTTGGGAATGGGGAAACAGGAATGAGAGATTAATATCAATTGTAACAATCATAATATAATTTTATTTTCTCATTTAGTGGCACTCTGTTAGCACCTTGCATTCAAAGATCTCAAAGCCCTGTACAAATAGGAATGAATTAATCCTCAAAACCCCAGCCCCTATCCTGAATAAAAGAGCAAACACTCATCCCTTTCACTTTGCTACTTTTCACACGAATAAAGTTGGCACAGGCCAAAGTTTTCCAAAACCAGCACTGATTTTGGATGCCTCTGTTTTTGAGGGGCCTAAAACCTGGACCCAAAAATCAATGCACCCAAAAGCAGGGGTCCCTTCTGAAACCTTGGGCCCATGTGCTCAAAATTGCACAGCATTACACTGGCAGAACTGGCAATTGGACTCAGGTCTCCTGACTGCCAGGCCCTTGTTCCAAATACTAGACCACTCTCCCTCGCTAAAGAGAGAAGAAAATCAAGCAGGACTGAAAGGTCTTTTCTAGGAAAAAAAAACCCATGTTCTAATGGCCTCATGTGTCTTCCTGTATCTCACATTTCCTATCAATTATATAAAGAGGAGGAAATAAAACATTATGTAGAAGACAACTGCCAACCCTCATGAGGTTAACATAAGAGGAAAAAGTCATGGAGCAATTTTCATAACAGCAAGCGCAGTACTTGCTATGGCTGGTTCCTCTTTTACGAGCTTGAAGCGGGGGGGAGATCTGTCATCATGTTTAATGGTGCGTCTCATTCTATGGTTTCAATAATTAAAGGAGATTCACCCAAATAGAGACAGAGAGAGAACGGAGAAAGAAAGGGGGGAAAAATCCTAGTTGTGTAATTATTTTTTCCCCTGGGCCTGGGAAATGTTTACGCTGAGTAATCCGAGATACTGCTTAAGATTCAAACTATCATTTGCCTGGGAAAGGGGGGAAGGATGACTACAGCTGATACCCAGTCATTATTGTACCAGAGAGAAGTAGAGATAAATCTAACTGACTTCACCCAGGCTGCATGTGTGGGGGCTGCATTAGGTCCTTCGATTTTAAGGATGCTGTTACATCCTGGACAAATGGGGATACACATAGGTGGCAATTGTCAATTTCAGGGGGGCGGGGCAGGGAAAGATCGTATACACAGCAGAATGCACTTAACTTGACTTCCATAATTGGTGTGATTACTACTATTGTCACTAAGCACAATAGCAAATCACTTTCTCAATTTAATTTTCTTTCTGTGTGGATTTGAAAGTGGGGAGGGTACATAGAAGAAAGAAAATTCTCATTCTGCTAGAGCTGTCTGGGACTTTTGTAATGATAAATGAATGCAAGGAACCGGTGGGCAAAGGATGCAGCCCTGGGGATGGGGTTGGGTTTAGGTGCGTCTCTGCAGCAGCTGAACTGGAATCCAACATTCCGGGTTTGGGTTTTTTTTTAAAACAGTGGCCAAGATCATTTTTGCGACATTGAACGTAAAATTCTCACACAGCTCTAGCAATAGACAATGTCTTCCATATGCACTGGAGAGACTATAAAGCCCCTAACTGATCTGCTGGGTATGGTCAGAAAGGGACTCTCCTTGTAGGGCCCTCTGCTCTGGAATGCACTACCACCTGCAGCAGCAAAAGCCAGATGTTGCCCATATCAGATCACTTTTTTTCCTCCTGCTTTTTATTCATTTGTACCCCAGAACAGCAATCCCAAAACACAAGGAAATCAAAGAAAGACACAGGTAGGTGGTCATTGAAACATGTAATAACCATGAACCAGTTAAATCAGCAACAGTCTGAACAAAACATAACAGTCCATATGGGAGGTACGTAGCAGCAGGCAATCACTGCACACACTCAAAGCTATGCACGCACGTGTGCACACACACACAGAAAGGAAGAGGAACTGGAACACTGAATTCAGGGAGAATGAACCAGCAAACAAACAGGAGCAGGAAAGCAACACACACACACACACACACAGAGCTACCACCATTTCCTTCTCTTTTCCCGAGAAGTTCAAAAGAACAACTCTGGAGGCACCAGCAGATCCCAGGGCCATAGGTTATACCTCTGATTCAGCTCAGAGGGTGGACGCCATTGCTGTGGAGCAACTTCCCCAATTGGCCACAAGACATCATCATACGGCGAAAGAATGTGCTCTTCCCTATCTGTTCCCCTTTCGGTAGGCAATATATCTTGCTGGTTAACAACACGTTCTCCATTGGGTAAATGCACTCACCACGGTCCATACCGTGCAACCCACAAGATCACACCACAAGTATCAAAAACGCTTCCAGACCCTCACCTAACATATACTGCTTGTCCAGGATAGAACATGCAGAGTCTTGCACTGATACGCTTGTTGAAACTTGCATATTTCCTAGTCATATCAGTTGGCTTTGAGGATGTGGAAGGGGTGTGATGAGCTTTTTCCGTCATTATAGGTAACTTGGTCCTCATAGGTCATCTGAAGAGCCATTAGAATGGGGTTTCTCCAGTACTTTTATGAGGTATACTCTGAATATCATATAAAGCACGACTCAATGGTACAGTGAAGGGTGTATCTTGACATTCCTCCAGTATGTGAGCTACAATGCTTCTGCAGAGTTCCATACACTATCCCATTTCCTTGGGGATGGTACACAGTAGATGTATAACAGACTGTACCAATACTCATCAGAAAGCCTTCAAACTCTTGCATACAAAAGGTGTCCCATTATCTGAAACAGGTCTCTCTGCTAGGCCAAACACCACATATAAGGTGTTTTGGCAAGAAATGAACTCTTTTGAGGCGCCTTGTGAAATTTCCAATGAAGAGGGGTAATGTGAGTTACAGTCTATAACAGTCAACAGTGTGTAGCCATGCAGTGTGGTTGCGTGGCCAGTAGTATCCACTGCAATTCTCTGCCCTGGTCAGTCTACGACTACCAATTTCAAAGGGGCCAGAGGAGCAATAGTTTTACGCATTGTGTGGATTGAGCATGCCTTCACACCATGTTCAGTGTCTGAGTGCAGCCCTGGCCACCAAGAATAACTACACAGAAGTTCCTTCATCTTCTTACCTCCAAAATGTCCTTCAAGAGCCCCATTCAGGACTGTTTGTTGCAATACTGCTGGGACGATCACCTGGGCTCCTCTGCATAAGGTATATCGAGTAGCACATGTCTTCACCATGAGCTCAGAATGAATTTCACAGAATGTAGACAAAGATCACTTAAGGGCTAGGCCCATCCAATCCTCTTGTGCGGCACATATCACCTTGCACAGTTCACCATTTTGGAGAGTGGAATCAGCAGTCCACTCTATATCAACTGGCATATCTTTCAGTAAGAAGCACACAGCATCCTCTGATGTTTCTGCAAACGAGGGCGCCAGCAGAATTTCTTGAAAGACCACTGGGCAATTAAATTACATCTTCCTCTCAGACACACCAAAGTCACACTGCTGCAAATGAATAATCCACTGCTGCAGCCTCACACTCTGTAGGTCAATGGCTTTATGACAGAGGCCCCAAAATAGGCAAATGATCAGTTTATAATGTAAAATGTCTTCCTACTAAGTAGACTTTGAAGTATCCAATAGCAAAACCTATGACTAAGAATTCTAGCTCTATCTGGGAATACTTCGCCTCTGTCGGGGTGAGAGTCAGAGATGCAAATATAACTGGCTGTTCCCCCTGCAGCAGAACCACGCCCAGATCCCGATTGAATGCCTCAGTTTGAAACACTACAGGCTTCCTTGGATCAAAATAAGCAGGGGATTAGCTCTGAGAGAGGGGTTGATGCAGCATTTCAAAACCCTGCTTTGCCTCTTTAGTCCAAACCAACTGTCCCCAGCCCTGGGTTAAATCCCACAGCAGCTTGGCAAGGGTACTAAAATGGGACATAGCCCAGCCACTATGTACCAAGCTAGGGCAAGGAACAGACATAAATGGCTACGGTCAATGGGTAACGGTAGTAAAACAACAGCTTGTAGCTGTTCAGGCATCAGTATCACACTGCTGACAGACAGGAATGCCCTAGAAACTCTACAACATCTTAGACAAAACTTTATGCCAGCTTGTTGGAATTGGCTCAGCGCCTGGGCCAGAATAGCATTATGTGCAGGAAGGATCTTAGCAAAGACGAGAATTCCATCCAGATAGTAACATGCACCCTGGATATTTTCAAGGAGCCGAGAGACCACTCTGAAATACCTCAGGAACAGAAAAGAATCCAAAAGGGAGTCGTTGATAGCAGTACCTCCCAAATGGCATGCTGAAAGTCAACAACAACTGTGCAGGTTCCGCCACAGATATTTGCCAATAACCAGAGAAAATCCGGGATCCATTCATCCGATGTATCACCTCTTCAAAGGTTGGCAATTGAAACTGCTCACATTTCACATATTAATTATGTGCCCTAAAAATCTGTGCACAGTCGAGTGTTGCCATTCTTGTTCTATATGATCATCGTGGGTAAGCTCTAAACTGTAGGCCCTGCCATCTCCCGAAAGACACCATTATCTTTCATGCTCTGCTTGAATCTCGTCCACAAGCACCAACATGCAGGCAGTGCAAAGGGCTTGGCCTTTGAACCCAACTGTAGAGAGTACACACCTCCCGTGGAGAGAACGCCATCACCATCAAATAAATCAGCGTGTATCTGAATGATACATTGGGTATCTCCTTTCTAGTCTAGTTGACATGACTACACCTGAGATGCCCTGTTCAAATTCATTCTTAATACGAAGCTGTTAACCCAGACATGGGACAAAAATGTCCAGATTTTGACCTAACCTAGAGGGGAGAATATTAACTTCAGCACCCATGTCCACTTCAGTGATGTACCGTTAATTTCTATGATACGGATCCCAGCTCCAGCGCCTTGCCACATGAGACGATTTTACTAAAGGAAACATCAGGGTCACTGATAGAGGTGGTCTCATGTGGTTCCACATATACTGTATGCACATCGGGCCGTCCGTCATTGTGAACCAGTGTATGGTGGCACAATGACTTAAAGTGTCCTTCCTTCCCAAAAGCCCAGCACGCAGCAGTTCTAGCCAGGCAGGCAGGGAAATTGGCCAAGTGACCTATACTACCACAGAGGAAACCACAAGGAACTGACCACTTTTGCTGTCAAGACGGTGGCGAAGGAGTAGGTATTATCATCTGACTCCGGGCAAAGGAAGCAGGAGGTGGTAGCTTCTATTGTTTCAGCTATCACTACACAAATGGGTATTTAATTGCTCCCTCATTTAGCCTGAATGAAGGGTGCTTACAAGAGTGGCAATGCTGACACCAGCGGGACTGCTCATGTGAGGCTATGTCTTCACTACCCGCCGTATCGGCGGGTAGCAATCGATTTCTCGGGGATCGATATATCGCGTCTCATCTAGACACGATATATCGCGTCTCATCTAGACACGATATATCGATCCCCGAATGAGCTCCTGTCGACTCCGGAACTCCACCAACCCGAACGGCGGTAGCGGAGTCGACATGGGGAGCCGCGGACATCGATCCCGCGCCGTGATGACGGTAGGTAATTCGATCTAAGATACTTCGACTTCAGCTACGCTATTCACGTAGCTGAAGTTGCGTATCTTAGATCGATTTCCCCCCGTAGTGTAGACCTGCCCTGAGTAAGGCAAATAAGTGAACAGGACACTACTTTCGGTACTACCTTGCCTGTAACCCCTAAGTGATCTTATTTTCCTGCTTTCAGTTACTCTTAACTGGCACAGAGAATAAGTGAAAGGGAAGAAACTCTAGCACAACACCATCTCTTCAATAATATACATCTCCCCGACAGCTGCCTGAAAATAAAATATTAACTTATCTGATTTGAAAGAAAAAGAAGAAAGGAGGGGAAAAATTGACTGGGGTTATGGGATGTTTTCTATCATATATTTATGTTTATGTTCATACATAATGCTTCCATGTATCATCTGTTACCTTCACCTACTGCCTATTCTAGTCACTGCATGTTTCCTTCCTCCAGAAAGGAGCAGCCCCCTTCGTCTGCAGTCTGCACCGTGGAAGAGTATAGATGGACAAAATGATTTTTTACCAGACTCCTTGGTTGTATTTTCACAGATTCCATCTGAGTTCTTAGGCCGTGATGTGACAGTAGACGAGCTTTCTCAGTCCACAGATTTCTGCATCTGAGAACATTGAAAGCAATGATATATGGGTTTTCATTCACACTGACGGAGGGAATGATGAGTTTTGGAAAATAAGCTACTTTCAGGCCATTCCAGCTCAAGGAAAAATGTTAATATGTCTTGATGGGATACTAAAGTCTTTATGATGGTATAAAAGCACTAGGAGGAGAAGTAAGTATGAAGTAGTGTCTTTCTGATCAGATTTGGGAAATGGGTCTTCAGTAACGCTAGTATTTCAGTTGGGAAATGTGCAAATACAGGTCCGTTTATCATCTTCTGGGTTTTTTACTCTGTCCAAATAGATATCTATATAAAGTGAAACACATTGTAAGCTCCACACCTCCAATAGGAAAACCCCTGTCAGCCACTTTAGATTATCCCTAAGGTTTTAATACAATTTTATTCACTTTTTATTTAATTAATTGAATTTTGAAATAAGAATGTCTATCTGGAACTCTTGGCAGCATCGCTATTATACTAACTCTACTAATAGTACAATAACGCAAACCAATGAAGTAGCACTTTTCTCACCTACTCCCCCCAACTTCCCCACCTCTCCCACATAACAATCATCAACCAGCATATCTATTTCTATCAGACAGAATTCCACCCGTTTGCATCCGCTCCCCAGAAATGTCCTCTCAAAGAGACAGACTTTGTAACTAGTCTGCTAGATCTTTCTAGTTAAAAACCTTTCAGTACTAGATGACTGAATTATGCTTTTCTCCTGCATGACTGCTGAAGATACAAACTCACACACATGGTATATAAAATACAAAAATCCTAGCATACTGCAACATTAAGGCTGAGAAATCAAGCACTTAAAAGTTAAGACATTCCAGAATTAAATTCTCTCCTGCAACATTAACTCAGCCACACTGCATATCCCAGTTATCACATCATTATATATGAAAGTGTGTATTTCTCAAGTAAAATAGGAATAGAGAATATTTATATTCGGGAATGTGATGAGGCCAAGATAATGTTGCAGGAAAAACTTGAGCTCTTGATATATTCTGAATTCCAGTTTGGATTTACACTCTAATTATTATGTTACATTGTTACCATATCCTCCACATCTGTTTTTGTACCCACCTCTTGTCTTTATTTTATAGGTGGGGTTTGTCTACACTAGTGCTTCTCAAACTATTTTTTCCGCAGACCACTTGAGAATTGCTGAGGGTCTTGGCGGACCACTTAACGCTCTTTCCAAATGTTGTTTGTACCGTTAGCTAACTATTGTAAAGTGCTTTGGATAAAAGCGATATATATATATATATCTATATATAGATATATATATCTATATATAAATAAAACCCCTTAAAAATAATTATTTTTTTCGGTTCTACAAATAAAAGCACACAATTGAGTGGTGCTGTAACCCCATGAGCCAGGCTGCAACATCCATAGCAGGGAGCCAGGCCCAGCCCTTTGGGACCGAAGCCACCGCTGCAGGGTGAATGCGGTATGGATTTTCTTTTCCAATCCTCCCCCAGGGCCTCCTCTCTGCACCATGTTGAGATTAGGGTTGTGGTGCCGAGGTGGAGGGTGATGCTGTGTGTAGTTGGTGTCCCCTCACTGGGATGAGGAGGCGGCAGCGGCAGCAGAGGAGAAAGACATTGATCTATGAATTTGGGCTTCCCGCCCATAATTTGGACACTGGGTTGGTCACACACAAAAAGACAAAATGCTGTTGGTGGATCTTGTCAATACAGTAACTCCTCACTTAACGTTGTAGTTATGTTCCTGAAAAATGTGACTTTAGGCGAAACGATGTTAAGTGAATCCAATTTCCCCATAAGAATTAATGTAAATGGGGGGGTTAGGTTCCAGGGAATTTTTTTTCTATATATATATATATATATCACACATACACACACACACACAATATAAGTTTTAAACAAACAGTTTAATACTGTACACAGCAATGATGATTGTGAAGCTTGGTTGAGGTGGTGAAGTCAGAGGGTGGAAGAGGGAGGGATATTTCCCAGGGAATGCCTTGCTGCTAAATGATGAACTAGCATTTGGCTGAGCCCTCAAGGGTTAACACATTGTTGTTAATGTAGCCTCACACTCTACAAGGCAGCACGAATGGAGGGAGAGGAGACAGCTTGGCAGACAAAGACAGACGCACCCTGTGTGTGGGGGGAGAGAGAGAGATGCGCATTGCACCTTTAAGTACGCTGACACCACTCTAAGTACATTGCCTTTAAAAAAAATCAGGAAGTTGAGACAGCAGCTGCGGCCAGCAAGCTCTCTCTGTCCTGAGCCCTGTCCTGTCCCCACCCTGCTCTGTATGGAGAAGGGGTAAGCGGGGAGCAGGGGGAGGGGGACACCCTTACATTGCACAGCAAGCAGGAGGCTCCCGGGAGCAGCTCCAAGGCAGAGGGAAGGAGCAGCACATGGCAGTGGGTGGAGGGACAGCTGAACTGACAGCAATTGCTAGCCTGCTAGGCGGTTGCAGCACAGGGAACTTAGGGGAGTGGGGAGTTGATGGGGGGCTGCTGGTCCACCCTGGTTCCAAGCCCCCACCAGCTAGCTGCAACGCGCTGCTCTTCCTGCAGGCAGTGGACAAAGCAGGTGGCTGCCAAACAACGTTAGAAGGGAGCATTGCACAACTTTAAATGAGCACGTTCCCTAATTGATCAGCAAAGTAACAACAACACACTGTTAACCGGGACGACTTTAAGTGAGGAGTTACTGTACACTCTGCTCCACCATCCACAGCCAATTGGCCTGAGCTTCCAAGTTACACTAGCTCCATACATAGCAATTTGGTCTCTGAAGCTAACAAGTCCTGCCAGCTTCAACAAGGGAGCTTGCCCGTTGTCTGCATGCCTAACAGTTTGGCAGTTAGAGGGTCAAGATCTTCACCAGTACCTATGCTTAGGTGTCTAACGCCGCCAATTTTCAATATATTTGGGTGGATCCTCTAATATTTCTGAATAATAAAAATTCAGGCCATATTTTTGGAGGTGCCCTGAGTCACAGGAGAAATGTTCAAGCTCCATGTGTATACCTCACTGAATGTACCATGAAGATTAGCTAAAGAGACTCCATACAGTGCGGGACTATTTCATCAGAAAAAACAACACATCCCTACACTGAAGCACTGAGTGAGAATCATAGTGGCAGCATGTGCTGCCATTTTTCAGTATGTTTGACTTTCATAAGAACATCCATACTGGGACAGAGCAAAGGTTCATCTAGCTCAGTATCCTGTCTTCCGACAGTGGCCAATGACAAGTGCCCAAGAGGGAAGGAACAGGTAATCATCAAATGATCCATTTCCTGTCACTCATTCCCAGCTTCTGACTTTCATTTCAAATTCAGGAAAACCACCAAGAAAAAGAACCAATATAAAGTCTTTATGAGAAAGAGTGTGCAGTGACCCACCCCTTAACATGACTGCATTTGAAGTCAGTCATGAAGTAGCAGCCACACATACTGCAAAGTGAATCCTCTGCATTTAAAGGTGCAGCACACAGAAGACAGAATGAAAACATTCACAGGGCTGACACCTTTAAGAAATCTACAATAATGATGGATAGATAGAAAGAGTATAAATTTAATCTCCTTTCAGTTACATAGCAACATACAACACAAATGCCACCTCGCATGGCATGTGGAGATCAGTAAAATCTAGCAATTGCTGTATCCTTTGCTGTTAACATCATTGACTTATGTGCTCTGAAACAGATACCAGGTTTGACTCCCTATATGGACTCACTGACTTGTAGAATAAGCTTGGTGAATCTGATTTCACCCTTCTGCCACCAACCATGGCACTGCAGCAAGCTGTCCATGTCAACGTCTGGTAATAAGTGCTCAACTGGACAGACCTTCAGGCTTTCCCTGTCCCTAACTAGTTTCCAGTTTACCAGGGATGGCGCAAAACAACTCTGATAAAATACGAACCAATTGTGAATCTTCTGCAAAACATAAGGTCTGAAAAGAAAATGTTTCGTTTTTGCTTTTGTGCGACCTCCCCCATCTCATTTTCAAGCATGTGTGCACTTGGATTTTGGCTGAATCCAAAGCACACCCTTGTGGCAGTTCTGTAGCCTGGCCAAATATAGGAACTCCCCTGGTAGGCCTGCTCACAGCAGATTTCCAAACCAAAGAGATGTCCTGATAAAGAGGAAATGCTGCCTGATGCTTGTCAGAGCTGAAGCAAACCTCTGAACTTTCAGGGCAGCTGTCACAACTCTGACACTCGTTTTGCTACAAATGGCCCAGAACTGAGTCTTCCGTTCCAATCCTCAAGTTTATCCACTCACAGATATCTTTGCAAAAGAGTGGCTTGAAAGCATGTCTCTCTCACCAACAGAAGTTGGTGCAATAATAGCTTTACCCCACCCAGCTTGTCCCTCTAATATCCTGGGACTGAAAAAGCTACCACTACACTGGAGATTATATCAGTATCATTTACTCCATTCCCATCACTGTCTTCTTTCTCAAGCACTAGACACCCGAAGTAAGTAAAGATGCTTAGCTGTCAGCAAAGTAAAAGGGTTGGCCATATTGCACTCCAGAGGCCAATGGTGGCCACAGGAGTTCAAAAATGTGGCTTACCATTACCCTTGAGTCATTACCCTTGAGTCTTAGGCACATAGAAACCTAAATTCCCCCGCACTGTTAAACATCTGCTTTATTCCACCCCAGAGGTGGCTGTGTTTCAGTGGGTGTGTACTGTATACTTCTTTTGTAAAGATCTTTGGGATCAATGAAATGAGAGGAGTTATAGAAATGTAGATCACCAAATACATAAAGCAGAAGACTGGGTATTTTGAAATGTGCTTAGTGAATATGCAACCCTAATTAAAAATTGCACAGCTCCACCGATGCAAAAGGAGGAAATTTGGGGACAGGCTTAGTTTGGTTCTCTTGTTTCATTTACCATCATTTTTATTTATCGGCATTGTTTTAAAACGGAGCTGGGTGAGTAACACAACATATTTTTTCCATGAGAATTTTCACAAATTTAAAAATGAATTTGCTTTGCTCATCATGACAACAACCCTGTTGCATTTGCTTTCCATGAACATTTGGGCAATTGCATTCTGCTCACATAAATGGTTGTGGAAAGCCAATTTTAAGCTTGCAAACTCAAGTAATGGCAGATAGCTATCTGTAAACACTCACACACAAATATTTGCAGTGGAAGTAGCATATTACATGAGACAAAACATGGTCTGACAAAGCAACAGGGACTGAGTTCCCAAAACCCCTTGCCAGAATCCTGGCACAGAACCAGATGTGCACCTCAGACTGCAGGTAACACCACCTAGTTCTTACAGAGTGCTTTTCATCAGTAAATCTCAAAGTACTTTACAAAGCAGGTCAGTATCATTGTTCCCATTTTACAGATGGGGAAACTGAGAGGTGAAATGACTTGTCCACAGTAAGGTCTGGACTACACTACAGACCTATATCAATAAACTAGGTCACTCAGGGGTGTGAAAAATCCACACCCCTGAGCGACATGGTTATACCGACCTAATCGCCCATATAGACAGCGCTATCTCAGCAGGAGAGCTTCTCCCATCAGACATAACTACTGCCTCTCAGGGAAGTGAATTAACCAAGCCAACAGGAGCAGCTCTCTCCCATTGGCTTAGAGCATTTCCGTTAAAGCGCTACAGCTGAGTTGATGCAGCGTTTTAAGTGTAGACGTGCCCTAACCTAGTAGCTCAGCCAGAAACAGAACTGAGGTTTCCTAAGTCCTAGCCTAGTGCTCTAGGCCCCAGACAATTACTTTGCATAGCTGTGGTTAGTGAAAAATACCTTTAAACTCGACACCCGGCCAATCAGTCTTTCAGTTGCCTGAGTTTTCCAGGAGTGGCCTCAGGCAAGGAAAAGTGAAATTTGAAAATGTTCTAACTTCCTCTATTTCTTAACTGTTCCCTCTTCCTAAATTGCTTCCTCTTCCAAAGAGGCCCAGTGGCTTCCTCAGACCTTCCTCCTCCAAGAGTTAGACTCATCCAACCAAAGAAACAAAACAAGAAAATATGACCAATTAACACAGTTCAGACTGGGAGTATCAGATACTTGCAGCTGAACTTCTTGTGATTAAAAAAAAAAAATGAAAAACAACATTCCAGGAGTGAAATTAAGGCCACCTAACTCAGTGTCATTCCACAACAGAAGCAGCAAAATACAAGGAAAGGTTGCTCACTGTGAACTATTCACTTGGGTCTAACATCACACTCAGTGCCTTTTCACAAGCAGGCACCAACTCATTTACAAGGAAATAGGACATGGACAGGGTGGGTGGAGAGGTGATGGGTTTATTATTTTCAACCTCTCAATCTCTAACCATGCCTTTAGCTGTGCCTCTGCATCTGGATTTAGAACAGGTGAATGCAATGGCCCCTGGCCTGGGGCTGCTCTGATCCATTCCTGCTAGAGAAGTAGCTCCTGCAGTGTTACCATGCTTCAGCAGATCATTTTTACAGTGTGCTGGTTTGATCTGTTTGATTCTTCCACCTGTTTAGCTTGCACTTAGCCTCAACCTCTGGGTAGCTTGATCTGGGAAACATGAAATCACATGATGAATGGTCTTGTGGTTAAGGTATTGGGATGCAAGTCAAGAGACTTGGATTCTAGTCCCAGATCTGCCACAGATGCACTGTGTGACCTTAAGCAATTCACTTCACCTCACTTTTCCCATCTGTAACAATGATAATTCCCCAATTCATCTCTTTATGAGAATAAATTCTCTGCTCTTATAACAGGGAGGGATAGCTCAGTGGTTTGAGCATTGGCCTACTAAACCCAGGGTTGTGAGTTCAATCCTTGAGGGGGCCATTTAGGGAACTGGGGTTAAAAAAAAAACTGTCTGGAGATTGGCCCTGCTTTGAGCAGGGGGTTGGACTTGATAATCTCCTGAAGTCTCTTCCAACCCTGACATTCTAGGATTCTATGAAGGTGCTGCAAGTGCCATAGGAGACAGCCTATAAATATAAGCTATGCTCATGCGAACTGTAATCTGTGCCCATCAGAGCTGAGCTAGTGCTGCAATGGAACAGAGCAACAATGCTTTGTTGCAACACCATGAGAGGTGAAATCAAGTGGTCAGCCTCTGAATAATCCTGCCATTTCCAGGCTGGGGAGAAGGGCACCACTCTCAGGATGAGCTTCTTCCCTTGAGAGACAGTGGGTGTCAGGAGAACACAGTCAAACACTGAAGATTTGAAATTTCCAGAGAAGGGTCAACATATGGAGATCTTGGTTCATTGTTGCACAGATTTCCTCTAACACATTTGCCAACATTTAAGCCACCAATGGCCTTACCTGTCATTTTCTGCCTTGCCTTTGTTGCAAATGCCAGTAATTAGCAGAGCTATTTGTATGTCCCCTGGGCCTACCTCCCTCCGAGCCCAGCTACCCCTTCTGCTTGACAATCCTACAGTTGTCTTTGGTTTATGATATCACAGTCTGTTTCCTTGAAGAGGATTGTGAGGTCAGAGAGGGAATTTGTATCCATTACAAAGCTGTTAAAACATCAATGAATATGTGTTATTAACCTAATTTATTGTTTAACATACAATAACTGTCTGAGTAAATCACTTGCAAAGGCCAACACAACTCCTCTATATCCCAGAGAACAATATCTGTAATGGCTGCTGAAAAATATGGGAGATCTTGGGTATTGTTAGTGTCTAATATTAAGTCCCCAAAGTTCTAGGGACCTAACACGTTCTTGGAAGCCCCCCAGCTAACTCCTCTCTCATTCTGTACCTCCAGTTGTGAACCCCAGAACCTTTCCATATCGCCTTCCCTTACGGTGGCCAGATGTCCCGATTTTATAGAGACAGTCGCAAATTTGGGATCTTTTTCTTATATAGGCTCCTATTACCCCCCACCCCGTCCCAATTTTTCACACTTGCTGTCTGGTCACCCTTCCTTCCCTGCCCCAATACCAAATATTATATAACCCAGTGCGAATCCCAGAACTTCTTCAAATCCTCTCCCCACCTATTCCTGATACAGAAGAGTCTTGAAGAAAACCCCATGTCTTCTCTGGACCTCCATAACACTTCTAGTAGCCCACTCTTGAGACTGTAGACTCACTATGAATCCTTCTTTAGATCTCTCTGCCTTCTCCCACCTGCTCCCACCCTAGCTCTTTCCCATTTCTGATACTGCCCAACCCTCTCTGAACCTCCCCAACACCTCCAGATCCTGTTCCCTTTTTCTTCCACACCACCACTTATTCATCCCTGATATTATACTGCCCTCTGCCCTTGACAATGCTCGAGGAAGCCACTTAGTGAGAGAAGCAGCCGACCCTGTAAATGACAGGTGAACAGCACAGAGTATTCATTGTGCCTCCCACATACATAGAAACTTACATTCCTGTTCACTGAGCAGAACACCTGCTGCTGGATCAGTGCCCACTAGCTGGAGTTTACTCTCCAATGCACACACACAGCCGCCAAAAGTCAATGCATTTCCCTAGCCTCACCTGTGATTTCTGTTGTAGAAGCTGGGATAGAGCAAAGGAGCCAGGAAAAGCAGGAAGGGAGAGCAAGAAAGGCAGAAGTCCAAAAGGAGCAACATTTGGGCTGGAAGCCAGGCAAATCAGAAGATTACAGATAAAAGCTTTAAAAGAAGTCTCTAATCGTTCTTTTTTTAATCTTCTGGGTTTTCCTTTTCCACGTCAATCTTCCTCTTTTTATATCTTCATCAGCGTTGCAAGAGCAGGAAAGATCTCAAGCAGAGCCAGCTGCTCAGCCCAGCAAACGCACGGTGGGTTTGAAGGCACAAGCATATGGGAGATGACACACTTTTGAGTCTGCTAAATGTCATCTCCTGAACTCCCAGCTGCTGGGTTGTCAAGATACTGAGCAAAGGGTTACTTTGTCCAATGGGAAGCCTTGCTTTTCTGCCGGTGCAATTTTCTGCCCCCTTCTGACTTCTTCACTGATTTCGATGTCTTATTAAGGCGCCCAAGCCTGTCAGTCTCCCAAAATGATGTAATCCCCAAACTACCTACTGTTCAGAGGAGCAGATTGTAAATTTCCACTGCCTTGGATTATGTTCAAGTTATCGTTAAGCCTCAGGGCAAAACTGGCATCCATCAAAAACTGGAGTTGGGCATATGGGGTCTGATCCAATAGCTGTTAAAATCAGTGAGCAGCATTCCATTGACTTCTGTGGATGTTGGATCAGCCTCATTGTGGGCTCTGACAATGCTCCTCAATCCTAAATGTTCCCCCACCCATTATTCCAGTACTTCCTTCCTCTCACCCCTCCCAGCTTTGCTAATACAATTATATCCTGAACTGCAGTAGCCCTGCTGCTGTGAAGGCGTATTAAGCAGCAAAACATACACCTGTTTCAGTATCCCAAACCCCCAGGTACAGGAAGGGATATATGCTAGGAAGAGCAGCAATAGGGAACATTTATTTCCATTATTGTATGTATTTATTCATGTATCATTACAGCTATCTTTGTGTCTTGTACTGCTCCAAGCACACTATAGGTACTTAATAAATAAAACAGCTTTTTAACTGGAATATTGACACATCATATTTGGCTCAAAAGTTAGGCGTTGTAAAACTAAAGCCTTTAGAAAGCAGTATTATTATTTATTAATACAGTAGTCACTAGCAGGTTGTCATGGATCAGGACCCCCTTGTGCTAGGCACAAACACAGGACAAAAAGAAGTGTGTATAACTGTTCAGATTTTGTTTGCTGAGTGTTGCAACTTCACATTTCTAGCCCCCCTCCCCCCGTCTACAGGAACAGCTGCCACTGTGTGAAGCAGCATGTTATGGAAGACAAACACACTGTGCTCTCTCTCATGGAGACTTTGCTTTTGTTCTTTATTGTTTCATTGTCTCTCTTTAATCTTTAAAAAGTCAGACTTGAAGTACAGGTTTGCATGTTGTGCATGGAAAACATAACACCTAAGACAAACAGCAACGTTGCCATGGACTTTTTTAAAACACCAAATAAAAATAAACAAACTATCCTTGGCAGTGTTTGCAACAGAACGTAGTGAATAATTCACAATGAATAATGATTTGTTGAATTTAGCTTGGTTTTCTGCTTATGGAATATGCACAACCATATGGTGATTTCCTTGCATGTATTTGTTTTTCAAGTTTATTTGATGGGTTTCCTCCTCACCCCACAGCTTTTTCCTTCTGTGGATTGATCGTGAAATTTGAAATTCCAGCTGGGTTGAGAACATGATACTGCTTCTGCTCTCTAATAAGAAAGGGGGCAAGAATGACTGGGGACATAGAAAAACTCTTATACGAAGAGTAACTGAAAAGATTGGGGCTGTTTATCTTACAAAGGAGACAAATAAGAAGGGACCTCATAAACCTCTATATCGGGGTCGGCAACCTTTCAGAAGTGCTGTGCCGAGTCTTCATTTATTCGCTTTAATTTAAGGTTTCGCGTGCCAGTAATACATTTTAACGTTTTTAGAAAGTCTCTTTCTATAAGTCTATATTATATAACTAAACAATTGTTGTATTGTAAAATAAACAAGGTTTTCAAAATGTTTAAGAAGCTTCATTTAAAATTAAATTAAAATGTTGATCTTACGCTGCTGGTCCGGGGTTCTGTTCACCTAGGCTGGCAGCGGGCTGAGCGGGGCCTGCGGCTGGGATCCAGGCTTAAAGGTCCTGCAGCCAGAACCCCAGACCGGCAGCGGGCTGTGTGGGGCCGGCGGCCGGGACCCCAGACCGGCAGTGGGGTGAGCGGCTCAGCCCGCTGCCGCTCAGGGGTTCCATCCTCCGGCTCCTGCCAGCTGGGATCCCGGCTGCCAAACCCGCTCAGCCCGCTGCCGGTCTGGGGTCCCGGCCCTGCCCACATACAGTGGGTACCTTCCTTCCCCCTGGTTCTGGCCCATTCTCTTCCTCTCTCTGCACTGAGCTGAGGGTGGGAGTGGACCGAGCACAGGGCTGGGGGTGAAGGGTCTGGCCAGGAGCTAGAATGAGTGAGGGGGCTCAGGGTTGGGGCTGGAGGTTTGGGTGTGGGGCACTTACCTGGGCAGCTCCCATTTGGTGCGAGGGGTGCAGGTGGGAATGTGTGTGGGGGTGCAGGAGCTCCCGTTTGGTGCTCAGGGTGGGGTTGGGGGGTGCAAGAGTCAGGATGGGGGGGGTGCATGGAGTATGGGGGGTGTGCAAGAGTCTGGGCAGAGGGCTGGGGGCATGTGGGGGGGTGCAGGTGTCAGGGCGGGTGGGGGCTGGGTATGTGTGGGGGTGCCAGAGTCAGGGCTGGGGTCATGGCGGGGTGAAGGAGTCAAGCAGAGGGCTGGGTGTGTATGAGAGGGGTACAGGGCTCAGGGCACGGGCCTGGGGAGTGTGCGGGGCTCAGAGCTCAGGGCACAGACCTGGGGGGGGGCGCTCAGGGCAGAGGGCTGGGGTGTGTGTGAGGGAGGGTCAGGGCAGGGGGCTGGAGGGGCTATGCCCCCATTCCACCCCCCCTTCCCCTAGGCCCTTCCCAAGCTTCTTCTCTGCCTCCACCGGGAGCAGCAAGCACGCTGACTCTGCTCCTTCCCAACCCCCTCCCTCACAAGGGCCATCAGCTGATCGGCCAGCAGGGAGGGAGGGAGGGAGGGACAGAGAGGCAGAGGAGGTGCGGGAACCCAGCACACTGCGGAAAGAGGCAGGGGAGCCGGCAGGACCAAGCTTCTGCCCCCTGCCCCTTGCTCCCTGCCCCTGGTGGGGGGGAGCGGAGGGCAGAGAAGAGCAGGCCAGGACGGGCCAGGCTGGGCAGGATTTTTAATGGCACGCTGCTGCCTGCCGGGACTCCAGCAGGCAGCAGCATGCCGTTAAAAATTGGCTCGTGTGCCATCTTTGGCACGCGTGCCATAGGTTGCCGACCCCTACTCTATATAATAATGAATAGTCTAGAGAAAGTAGATTTGGTGCTTCAGTTCTCTTGGTCTCATGAAACAAGAATAAGGGAACAGTAAATGAAATTGAAAGGTACCAAATTCAAAATTCATAAAAGGTTTTTTTTTTCCACACAACATATAATTAGACTGTGGAACTCATCACCACAAGATGCTGTTAAGGCCAAAAACTTAGTGATTAGTGATCAAAGAGTGATCAGATATTTGTAGAGATAACAAGAATATCCAGAGTTATAATAATTAATGCTCAAAAAGAGCATGAGAGAAGACAGTGATTGGTTTAAGCCCTGAAGCAGAAGGTCTTCTAACTATTAAGGATCAGGATGAGACCTTTTGGGGGTAAGATAATCCCACATCCACCAACAGTGAGATTCCTTCCATCTTCCTCTGACAGTGAGAGACATTATACTGGCCTGGATCAACCTTGGAACTGATTGTCTGTGGCCATTCCTATGTTCATCTGATTGAGTAAGCATACAAGTCCTTCGGGCTGAATACTCACATGCATAAATGCAAAATTCCATTTCTGAGAATAATCACAGCTGCAACTTTGAAATTAACTTTCTTCCAGTGTTTTTTGAGATCACTCAAATCTATGCAGAGAGAGAATGTTAAGCCACATTAAGTGCAGCCAGAGCATATTCACTGACAAATTTTAACCAATAGTCACAGAAATTCTGTTTGCATTATTTTTCTGAGCCTGTGAATGCTGGGGGTCGCATTATTACATACTGTGACTAGTCCCACTGAGTAATCCCATTGACTTCAATAGTAGTAAGTAGTCCCATTGACTTCAGTGGGAACTCCTTCCCGAGTGTAAATCTCACTACCATAAATGTTTACAGACTACGGCTTCTAATGTGAAGCCCAAACCTAGCAGCAGGAAGCTAGTGCCTGAGGATCTGAAAGTGAACTTGGTTAGAAACTGAAAAGAAAAAGAAATCCATGGAGCCTCTGTTAGCTGTAAAAAATGCAGACAACCACCAATCAGCGTAAAAATGAATTGATTTTAAAATATTTCAATTTTAATTTCTCAAAAGGCCTGATCCTTCCCCAACTGAAATTGATGGCAGTTTTGCTATTGACATTAATGGGTGCAAGATCCAGCTTTGAGTGGTCCACAGAATGAAAAACCTATGATATAAAGAGTTACTGGTATCTCATAAACATGCTGTGAACTCTGCAAAGGGGAAGGTGAATTAAACTGGATTCTTTACCCAAGCAACCTCACATCTGGCTTGCAAAGCTCCCGTTGGTCAATGGTGTAGGATCCAGGCTTAAATAAACTGTTGCTGGCTTTCTTCTCCCTTCTCTTCATGAATCATAAGCTCCCTGCAACATTCTCAAGAGGGTATTGCATTAGGTCACTTTTGCTCTGTTCCATTTGCATTAGATACAGCATTAAGGGAGTGCAGTTCTTAATATGTACACAAGCACTGACTTTCATTTTTTGGGGTGAGTGCTCCACCCTCCCTTTCGCCACCTCTGCCCCACCCCACCCAGGGCCAGACCACAACATTTTGGTACCTGAGGCGGGGAGCTCAAATGACGCCCCCCAGTGGTGAGCTGGAGCCGGTTCCCGCCGGTTCGCAGGAACCGGTTGTTAAATTTAGAAACCCTTTTAGAACCGGTTGTAAAGGGCTTTTAAATTTAACAAAAGCTCCAGCAGCTCCCTGCCCTGCCCTGCCCCCGGCCCCAGCTCACCTGGCTCCAGCTCTGCCTCTGCCTCCTCCCCTGAAGGCTCCCCCTCTGGGCTTCCCACGAATCAGCTGTTAGCGCAGGAAGCCTGGGAGGGCTGAGAAGGAAGCAGCAGCTTCCTGCAGGTGAGCTGGGGCAGGGGGCAGGAGGAGGGCTCTAGGTGTCACGCGTCTGCGGGCGGCCCTGGCCCCGACTCCGGCTGGCCGGCGCGGCTCCAGGCCAGGGCCCGGTCCCTGACTCTGGCCCAGCCCCCGAATCCGGCCTGGCCAGTGGCTCTGGGCCGGCCCCGACTGCGGGCCGGCCAGCGGCTCCGGCCCCCAGCTCTGGGCTGGCCCCCAGTCCTGACTGTGGGCCGGCCCCTGATTTCGGGCTGGCCAGCGGCTCTGGCCTGGCCCCCAACTCTGGCCCTGCGCCCGCGGCTCCCAGCCCCGACTCTGGGTGGCACGGCCCCCATCTCCAGGCAGCACTGTAAGGAGGGCAGGGAGCAGGGAGGGGATGTTGGATAGAGGGCAGGGGGTGGATTAGGGTCGGGACTCAGGGCAGTCAGAGGGCAGGGAACAGGGGAATTGAATGGGGACAAGGGTCCTGGGGGGGCAGTCAGGAAGGACCAGGGGTTGGATGGGGTGGTGAGAGGCAGTCAGGGGCAGTCGGGACAGAGAGAAGGGGTGGTTGGATGGGGCAGGGGTCCCACAGGGGCATCAGGAATAAGAGGAGGGGTTGGATGGGGCAGCAGGGGGCAGTTAGGGGACAGGGAAGGGGGGTGGATGGGGCAGGGGTCAAGGAATGTGGGGGCTTGGTTGGGACAGGAATCCTGGGGGGCGGGGGGGCACGACCCCCTTGTGGGGTGAGGAGGAGGGAACCGGTTGTTAATATTTTGGCAGCTCATCACTGACGCCCCCATACCCCCTCTCTTGGGCCAAAACTTTGAAAGATCTCAATTCTGCCTTCTTCCTGTTCTACCCCTCTCATGGTACTGCTCTGCTACCTACCCCAATAAAGGAGAGCTAACAACTTAAAATGCCTTGTTCAAAAATGTTAAGTAACACTTAAATTTCAAACACCTGAACAGCAAATGTAACTTTTCTTGTCTGCATAGTAAACACTGGCATTTTTATCTGTTTGAATAATCAAAGTGGTGCTTTCCGTGCCTTCTTGGTTGCAAAGATCTGAACTGCTTCCTGAAGGTCCATCGTCTGGGCCAGCTCATGCTCTACTGAGATGGTTGCAAGGCCGAACAGCCTCTCCTGTGTCATTGTGGAGCGTAGATGTGTTTTTATTAACTTCAGCTTTGAGAAGCTGCGTTCTCCACTGGCAACTATTACAGGAAGTGTTAGAAGTATGCGCAGAGCAACAAAAGCATTTGGAAAGAGGGTGGTCATCTTGTTTGTGCACATATATTCCAGAACAGCCTTTGGAGTTGATCCCGCTGAAATGTATCTTGAAAGGGCTTTCAGTTCATCACCTAAATCACTCGCATCAATATCACTGTCTCTAGTGCCCTGCATTGCTGCTGTAGGTCTTCTTCGGGTATAGTGAGGAGTTTTGGAATATCATACAACATCCCAAATATACTGCTGTGTTCCTTGAGCTGCATGAAACTTTCATCTGACTGTATTGCACAAATCTAGCACCTAGTTAAAGAATTCAATTTTGAACTGTTGTTTGGGGTCTCTTATAGGATTATCCCGTGACTCGTAATCAAAATGTCTTCTTCTTCAGTGACTCTTGTATTCTTGAATGGGTGGGAAAATAGCTTCTGTGTGAAGTTCCTCTGCCAACTTCTGTGCATTCTTCAGAATGTTTTGAAATCCCACATCTGACCGGTAACACTGTAGGTAGGACTTTGCTTTGTCCAGTTGTTCCATTACTCCAGATATATCAAGGTCAACACCTTGGAGTCTCTTGCTTATAACGTTTATTTCCAACAGTATGTCATGCCACAACACTAAGCCACACAGAAATTTGAAGTTATGTATGTTTCTGGTGATTCCATTTCCCTCTGCCACTGTTCTCCCACAAACAGTTCCTGTCATAGCATTATCCTCCATAATGGCAACTATGGCATCATCTATCTTCCCAATTTGGCGTTTGATAGGCTTTATCGTCTCCACTTGACTTTCCCATTGTCTGGCACTTGGTGGTTTCAGTATCAGAGAGGATGTTCCCAGATGTTGCTTCAAAATTTGCCATCGATGAGTTGATGCAGAGAAAAATACATAGATGCTTTGAATTACATTAAAAAATTCAGCAGCCTCACTAGAAGCTGATGCTGCATCACTGACCACCAAGTTCAATGAATGAGAACTGCATGGGACAAAAAAAGCTTGAGGGTTTAACTCTCGGATCCGTGTCTGCACTCCTCTGTTCTTTCCTCTCATGTTGGCACCATTATCGTAGCCCTGATCTCTCATGTCAGCTATCGCAATTCCCGTATCTTCCAGCTTTTTAAGAAGCACATTTTTCATACCAGCTCCTGTAGTATCATCAATGTCAATACATTCTCTGACAGTCACCATTGCAGGGACATTTTCATTAGGTTCTGTTGTTCTTACAAAACATACCATTAAAGTCATTTGTTCCGTATGGCTGATGTCAGGTGTGCAGTCCAGAATAACAGAGTAATATCTTGCTGATTGAACACAATCTTCTGTTCAACTTTTGTTGCCAGTAACTGTACGATCTCATTTTGAATTGTTTTTCCAAGGTAGTGGTGTGTGTACATTTCTTGGGTGGTGATTCTTCTTAGATGCTCCTGGAGTACAGCATCAAACTCAGACATCAGCTCCACAATTTTAAGGAAGTTTCCATTGTTTGGCACATACAACTGATCTGAAGTGCCACACGGTGCTTGGTTTTGGGTAGCAAGCACTCTCACAATGGGAATGAGCTTCTTCAGAACATTTTGCCAGTAGAGAGAGACTGATGCAATCTTCTCTTGATGCTGATCATCTATGGTGGCCTTTAACCTTAGTCTCATCTCAAGCTCTTTCCACCTATGGAATGCTCTCTGGTGATTTCCTGCCTTCTCATGGCATGCCAGATTTCTAGCCAGATTTTTCCAGTCCTTTGTTCCTGTAGAACCCAATGTGGCTGGAACATTAGACTGGAAGAGTTTGCAACAAAAACAGTATGCAGCATTCTGGGTTTTTGAACACATAAGCCATGGCCTCTCCACTTTGTCACCACTCAGGGCACAGATGGAATGGATGAGGGGGACAGGGACATTATATAGGATTCACTGATCCCACCCATCTGCATCCCACAAAGTCCCAGCTCCAGAGTGGCCTACAGTCCCAGGCATGGCTCGAGGGAGCTCATCTCGTTCCTACTCCTGTCAGTCAAGTCCCAGTGTCAGCAAAAGGCAAAGAACAAGCTGTGACCGCTGGGCAATCAAAAAACTGCCGAACCAATGAAACCTGGCATGGCAAATCGGTGCAGGAACAACAGTGAGCTTGAGGAGGTAAAGAGAATGCCCAGGGGAGCAGGGCAAGGCAGGAGATGGTGTGATGGGGACTAAACTTTACAGCTCTTCTCTGCGTGATAAATTTTGCAGCCTCTCGAATAGCTGCCCCTCTGTGCTCTCTCTCTCTCTCTCTTTCCCCACTGCCTCCTCCCTTTCCCAGTCTTTCTCCCTCTCATTCCCTCCCCCTTCTCCAGTTTTGCAACAGTTTGTAGAAGCAGCCTGGCTGAGTGCACGAGCATGGGATGTGGGATGGAGTTAGTGGAGATTTATTCCTTGCTGTTTTACGTATCACGAGCTCTAACTTCAGCAGCCTCTCATAACAAGAGCCTGATGCTTTGAAAGCAGACGTGTGCTGTAAAAGGTCCACTTAGGCCTGTATGCAGGGAGGGTGATATGACAGGGCAAGGAACTAACACACCAGCCTTTCCTCTCCAGAGATCTGGGCTCAGGTAAACTGTTGTCTCACCAAGAAACTGAGTCCTGTGGACACACACACACATTTCTGATGGACACTTTAGTGTTATAAAACCATCACAGAGTTTGGTACCTTTGTGCACTGAGTAGGTGCAGGCGCTGCAGGGCAGGAGTGAGGGGCATTGGCAGAGATTATGGATTGGAGTAGTAGAGTGGGTGCGTTGGGGGTGGGGGAGACTGATTTGGGCCCCTAGCATGTCACTTTCAGGTCTTTTGTGTTTTTACCTTGTACCCTGTGAATGTATCTCCCCCAGGCTGGCACCAGTCTTCTGAACTGGCAGTTTCAGTCACTCATGTTTCCCCGTTAGCTTTGTATGTTGGCTTCTAGGTTAGAGGTGCAGGTATACCCTGCAGCCCTTTGCCCAATGTCACACTTCTTTCCCCCCAAGCGTGCTCCCCTGCCCACCAACATAGATTGCAGGTGGCTCTGGAAAAAAGCACCAACACACAGTGTAGAAGCCCTTCAAAATCACGCACGCATGCACGTGCAGCTCAGTCGTCTGGGGACCCTCTGCGCTCACTCACTCACTCTTCCCCTCCCCTCCCTTTTATTTCCTTTATCCCAAGTGGATTGCGTCGCAGGCCTGGAACAAACCCGACAAGGTCACACTGTTTGATTCCGATGTCAGTTTCAATTACGTTGCAGCTTTTATAACCAAATCAAAATACAAAAGAGAAAAAAAGAGAGAGAGGAGACAAGGCAGGATCCAGCTGCAGGCTGGGAAATGACATTTCAATTTGTCAATTGATTCATTCCCCCCCACACACACTCTTCCCCCCTTTCTGTCCTATAAATTAATTAGCATGTTTATAATGTGGATGGCCGGGGTGATGCAGGACTGGAGAGAAGAGGGGGCAGATCCACCTTCTCTTTAGGGATAGGCACATTGGTTCCCATAAGTGAGGGGCACATAAAGCACAAATCAAATGCATGCTGTGAACACCCTGATGTGTTCAGATTCCAGGTTTTGGCTTGGCCTGACACTGCCTTTGGCAAACCTTCCAGGTTTCCTCTCCCAGTGAAGCAACTTCCTGACTGAAAAATCTGTACTTAGCCTTTGTTTAATCAGCTTTGATTTTTGTCCAACACCACAATCTTGTAACGCAAAGACAAGGGGGCATGCAATGAAATGAAAAGGAGGCAAATTCAAAAGTGATGCAATCTTTTTTCACCCAATGTGCAGTTGACTGTGGAACGCACTGCCACAAGAAGCTGTTGATGCTAAGACATTAGCCAGATCAGAAAGGGACTGAACATTTATACGGGCATCAGGAATATCCAGAGTTGTTATGAACGACAATAAAAATGTTGGCAGGAATATTAAATCTCCTGTGTCAGGGCTTCAGATGATCTCTAGCTATCAGAGATCAGGAGGAGACCTAAAGTGGGGGGCAAAGTATCCCACATCTGCTGGTCGTGGGGTTGTTACATCTTCCTGTGAAGCATCTGGTGCTGGCACTGTCAGAGACGATATGTGGCTAATCTGGTCAGCCAACCCCTATAATCTACTGGGTTCCAGCCACAATACAAAAGACCCAAAATGGTCTGAAGAGAAGCTGTTGTCAGCATATTTTCAGCTGAATTAGAATAAGAAGCCCTCAAAAGATAACGGCAAAGCCTGTGCCCCTGAGATTCCTAGACCAGTTTTTAAGACTCCAACATTTCAGAGACTTCAGATTAGAGATGGATCCATGCTGCAAAGTTCAGCTCCCTGAACATTCAGAAGGTTTGGAAGCAGGGTTCTGATTTAGCCTCTTACAGGGAAAGGGCCAGCTGTGAACTACAGAACTGAATTGCCCCAAACTTCGCCGTTATCCTTCTTTGTTTGGGACCCAGTTGTAGTCTGGCTGTTTCTTTGGACTTCCTTCTCTGACCTGCCCCTCACATTCAGAACTCATTAGAGATTGGTTCTTTCCTTGCCCTGAGTCTGTAGCATCTAACCTCTGTATTACATTTTGATCCATGATGAACAATTCTGGAGCACTGGGGTAACACGAGCGTTCACTTTGATAATGTCCCCACAGGGAAAGAGTCTTCATAAATGAAAAACAAAAGGAGGAATTGGCCAAAATAAGCAGTGCATTTTAAAATCAAAACAATAAGCCAAAACACAGGTCTGGCATAAATGAGAACAACGCAATGGCCGCCAATGGAGATATACATTTGACTCAGTGTGTGTTCAGTCATTCAGCAGTTAGACTTGATTTTCCCAGTCTCCTCTCCCTTTTATCCATCCGTATCTATGCAAAACTAATTTCTTCAACCCAGCTTCCTCACAAGACGCCTCCACACACACACATGCACACATAAAGCCTTAATTATTTCAAGCAATTTACTGACTCTTGTCCCCCTGGGAAAAAAAGACATTAGTATTGGCTTGGGAGGTGCTAAGGTACTTCCCTAATGGGCATACACAAAAGAAGCTAGCTAGAGTGATCTAATGAGCCCATCACCATAACATCCCGTCTGTGCATGTGCAAGGGAATAGTGGGTTGTTGAGACCCCATGTGAGAACTGTAGCAATGGAGGGCTATGGTGGCAGAAAACTACCTGCTGAGAATCATTCCTGTAGGTACAAATAAGCCACACATACTTCCCACAGAAGATCTCCCTGCCTCCAAAAGCAAACACCTATTCCTGTCGTTCCTGCTGACTTGCCACCAGTGACTTGGAGACCTCCATTTGCACCGGCCATTCACGTGCAGCACTGCCGGCCCAGTGACAGTTTTGAGTAGACAACAGCGTGTCAGGGCCTACAGTTCTGCCCTTGCAGAATGGCCGCAACTCTGGGATGCGGAGATGGGGGGTGAACTTTGGTGGTCCTAATTTACACCCACCTGTTTGCAACCTAGGATGCAGATCCTGGACGAGGCTTACCGGGCTGCTGACTAAAATGGCTGCTACAGTGCAGAAAGGTGGCCTTGCCCAGTCTACGGAGTGTGACTGAGGGGCAGCAATGCAAATGGTCAGGCACATGGTGGGGGAGTGAACCCTTAGAAGACTGGAGGATGGAGTGCACCACCTTGGTACACTTGATGCAGCAGTTAGATGGCTGGACAATCGAGATATCGACTTGCGACACACACAGAAGAAGAAAGCTAGCAATGGTGTGTTGTGTTTGTGATGCCTAAACAACATAGTGATCATTTACCATACACTGAATCCCCTTGGAGGCAGTAATTTTTTTATTATTATCATCTATGTATTTTGTGGTAGCCCTAAGCAAGAGCCGGAGCCCTGGTTGTGCTAGGCACTGTACATGCATGTAACAAAAAGACTGATCTGCCCAAAAGAGCTTATGATCTTAGCATGCGATGGGAGACCCCAGGTGGACAAAAGAGACAGAGAGGGGATGGATGAAGGGAGAGAAAGGACATGCGTGGCACAGCACACAAACTGCCTAGCCATGCTCCAATGTTCTTCCAGTAGGGATCATGAGGGAGGTAAGTTCTGAGGAGGGATATGAAGAAGGATAATGTAGGGGCTTTGTGGATATTTATAGAGAGCAAAAAGTAAATTGTTATGGAAACAGCCTACACATACATTCTAGTGCTGTAACCATGGAATGGGCGGTTGTTACACGGCTCCCCTCTGGTGCTGTAACCATGGAATGGGCGGTTGTTACACGGCTCCCCTCTGGTGCTGTAACCATGGAATGGGCGGTTGTTACACGGCTCCCCTCTGGTGCTGTAACCATCCCTGAGCTTCAGGGTCCCAGCTCTAGTGCTGAAAGGGTGGTTTAGTCTCCAGGCCATTAAGTCCTAACAAGGAGGTGCTCACTGCTGGGCACAATGATTTTTGTCATGTAGACATCTGCCCATTGACACTAGGGCTGTGATTAACCCAAGAGGGCAGCAGGATCTACAGGTGTGAGACTAGAGCGGGGAGACATTAATTTATCATTTAGAATCTCAGTGTAGATGACTACAAGCCATCAGGAACAGTATCCCCGATAACATCACGGCTAACCTGGTGGCTGAACTTTGTGACTTTGTCCTCACCCACAACTATTTCACATTTGGGGACAATATATATCTTCAAGTCAGTGGCACTGCTATGGGTACCCGCATGGCCCCTCAGTATGCCAACATCTTTATGGCTGACTTAGAACAACGCTTCCTTAACTCTCGTTCCCTAACACCCCTACTCTACTTGCGCTACATTGATGACATCTTCATCATCTGGACTCATGGAAAAGAAGCCCTCGAGGAATTCCACCGAGATTTTAACAATTTCCATCCCACCATCAACCTCAGCCTAGGCCAATCCACACAAGCGGTCCATTTCCTAGACACTACTGTGCTAATAAACGATGGTCACATAAATACCACCCTATACCGGAAACCCACTGACCGCTATACTTACTTACATGCCTCCAGCTTCCATCCCGGACACACCACACGATCCATTGTCTACAGCCAAGCTCTAAGATACAACCGTATTTGCTCCAATCCCTCAGACAGAGATAAACACCTACAAGATCTCTATCAAGCATTCTTAAACCTACAATACCCACCTGCTGAAGTGAAAAAACAGATTGACAGAGCCAGAAGAGTACCCAGAAGCCACCTACTACAGGACAGGCCTAAAAAAGAAAATAACAGAACACCACTAGCCATCACCTACAGCCCCCAACTAAAACCTCTCCAGCGCATCATCAAAGATTTACAACCTATCCTTAAAGATGATCCCTCACTCTCACAGATCTTGGGAGACAGGCCAGTCCTTGCTTATAGACAGCCTCCCAACCTGAAGCAAATACTCACCAGCAACCGCACACCATACAACATAAACACTAACCCAGGAACCTATCCTTGCAATAAAGCCCGATGCCAGCTCCGTCCACATATCCATTCAAGTGACACCATCACAGGACCTAATCACATCAGACACACCATCAGGGGCTCGTACACCTGCACATCTACCAACGTGATATATGCCATCATGTGCCAGCAATGCCCCTCTGCCATGTACATTGGCCATACCGGACAGTCTCTACGCAAAAGAATAAATGGACATAAATCTGACATCAGGAATCATAACATTCAAAAACCAGTGGGAGAACACTTCAACCTCTCTAACCACTCAGTGACAGACTTGAAGGTGGCAATTTTGCAACAAAAAAACTTCAAAAACAGACTCCAAAGAGAAACTGCTGAACTTGAATTAATATGCAAACTAGATACTATTAACTGTGGTCTAAACAAAGACTAGGAATGGTTGGGTCATTACACCAATTGAATCTATTTCCCTATGTTAAGTTCTCCTCACACCTTCTATGGGCCATCTTAATTATCACTTCAAAAAGTTTTTTTCCTCCTGCTAACGATAGCTCATCTCAATTGATTAGACTCTGCCTGTTGGTATGCATACTTCCACCTTTTCATGTTCTCTGTATGTATAAATATCTCCTGTCTGTGTGTTCCATTCTATGCATCCGAAGAAGTGAGCTTTAGCTCACGAAAGCTCATGCTAAAATAAATTTGTTAGTCTTTAAGGTGCCACAAGTACTCCTGTTTTTTTTGTGGATACAGACTAACACGGCTGCTACTCTGAAACCTGTCAAGTGTTACCACTGACTTGCCATTGTATATAGACTTGGAAAATTCCCTCTGTGACTCAGTTTCCCAAGTGTAAAATGGAGATCATGATACTTCCCTGACTCATTGGGGGGTTGTGAGGATTGTATATTGATTGTACAGCAGACTGACAATGTAAATATAGATCACTGAACATCCTGATATTTTCTCCCCACACCAGATTTGAACTAGCGAACTATCAGCAGCCCTCACACAGCTGCCATCATCATAACACCTCACAATCTGTAACACAGTTTTCCTCACACAACATCCCTGTGTGGCAGGGCAGTGCTATTATCCCCCTGTTAAAGATGAGGAATGCAGAGACTAAGGCTCAGCTCCTCAAAGGTATTTAGGTTCCTCCTAACTGCCACTGAAATGTGTGACTCACTCCAAGTTCATGCAGGAAGTCTGTGGCAGAGCAGGGAATCGAACCCAGGTCTCCCATGGTCAAGGCCAGGACCCAAACCCACTAGATCACTCTTTTGCCTATCACTGCCACAGTAACTTCATACCAATCCCCTGAGCCATCCAGTGCTTAAAGAGTATGCCGTGTGCTCAAAAATGATCACAAGGAAAATTGGTGCAAGCAAGATATTCACAACAAAATGCAAAATAAATAAGAATTTCTGCACCTTTTGGTTCACATAGAGACATTGACTATTTTCATCAAATTTTGCTAAATATTTGCCTCAAAAAGTGGGACAATTTTGAAAACAGAGGGGTCATTTTCTATGTAAAAACAGCCAGTTAACAGACGGGGATACTTCTGCAACAAAAATGCTACCCTTTTGTATTTCTGTCTTTGCTGTCAAGCTACCCAGTATGCCAAAGGTTGTAGAAAAGTAACACTCCTATGTTCCAAAACTGCCCCAACCTAGAGGGCGAACATTTTGATTTGAATCCTTCATGAAAAAAACCTGTGTCACCATCTGAACGGGGCTCAACAAACGAGTCACCTTGGGCCTTTCAAAGAACAAGGAGGAAGGGGGACTCGCAATGTGAGTCCAAATTTGTCCTTTTTAACCAGTCGTGGGCTTTAACATCCCTCCTACTCTACAGGGTGCATCCCACTAAATAACAATGCAATCTGGCATTGGAATTAAAAAATAAACAAACAGTCCCAAGTATCCTATCTCCCACCCCAGAAACACATCTTACAGGAGAGGTGAATCTGCAGATTCTTGGATTGTAGGGTGCTGCTTTCTGGTCCAAAGTAGATTGTAATGCTTTAATCCACTAGCCACTGATTTCCTTTGTATTACATTATTCTAATTTCTATGCCTCTTTCCCTTTGTCTTTGGGGACTTCAATGACCAAGAAACACAAAACTGCAAGATGAGCCATTTCATCTAATGCCATTTAAAGCCAAACTAACTACTTCCCAGTTTACTGGGTGAAAAGCATCATTAATTAGAAATAACTGGGAATATGAACTGCACCGCAAGGCAAATGGCACACATGTTGAGGGACTACTGTAGGTCACCTGTGAGGCATAGCAAATGTCCTAGGATGGGGGGAGAGTGAATCAGAAAATAAAACCAAGCTACCTTTACTCTAGGTTTCCAGCCCAATCATAGCCAGGGATGTGCCAGTAACGGGGTTGTGTGTGGTGAATCCTTTGATGACCAAAGTACTGTGGCTTGAAGTAGCAGCAATAATCCCCTTCCTGTTTCTCTCTCACGCACCAACACGTGTTGCACAATGCTCACTCTTTTTGAAAACAATGAGAATAAAGATTGAAAGGGTGGGCACTTCCTGGTAGGAGGTGGGGAAATTGAAGAAACTGGCACCTCCTACAGGTGGTTCTTGGCATTTCCCCTCATATTTAAATTCATTTTGCAGCCCTGGGGAGCCTAATTCAGAAGGCATCTATAAGATGGTGTAAGTTAAACTCCCTTATACTTGCTTAGAGCCAGCGACATCTACTCACTCCCACTGTGTAAGGGAGCCCAAGTAGGTTTAAATTATACATCCAGAGGCCAGAAGAAAGTATACGCTAAAGTCTTCTCCCAGCGCTCATTAACATTCACCTTCTTACACAGTTACACTGGTTGGCATGTGAGTTTTACCAGCTCAGGCGCCCTGACACGTGGGAAAGCAGGTTTGAGGTGTCTATGCTGCACCCAGGGCCGGCTCCAGACCCCAGCGCGCCAAGCAGGCGCGTGGGGCGGCATTTTGCCGGCAGGGCGGCATTTGGCTCCGGCGGACCTTCCGCAGTCATGCCTGTGGGAGGTCCACCGGAGCCCCGGGACGAGCGGACCTGCCGCAGGCATGACTGCGGCGGGTGTGATGGTCCCGCGGCTCGGACGGAGCTCCCGCAGGCATGCTGTGGATGCTCCACCGGAGCCGCGAACCAGCGCACCCGCCGCAGACGCTTCTGCCCTGGCCGCGGGACCGGGGAAGGGCGGCGAGCGCGCCGCCCTGCTTGGGGCGGTGTAATTTCTAGAGCCGCCCCTGGCTGCACCACTCTAAGCATCACTTCCAAAATTTGGCTCAAGAAGTACAGTCCCAAGAGCTAAGCGTCATACTGTTACTTCCAGAGAGGCATGCAAACTTTTGGTTGCTTAGCTGAACTTACAAACTTTTTAAGGTTCATCCAGGACTGGTAATAACAGACTTATCACACTGCCTTGAAAAACACAGCCAGGCTTGTCAGAGCTCCCACCCCCTGCAACAAAAAAAGACTTAAGTTTCATTAAAAGTTTCTCTCAGGTTATTACCTCTGCCACTTCCTTTAGTCTGGAGTGGTCCTACACCATGCCATAAAAATAATGAAAGTAAATGTTCTCTGTGTCCACGTAGGAACTCCAAACCACCAAAGATGCATTCACAGGGGGAGGAGGGGGAGGAAACAGAAGAGGAAAAACCTGCTTCTTCCTCAGACTTCAAGAGACAGGCAAGACAGGGATTGTTACAAAGGAAAAATAATGCTGCTTTCAACTTTAATGATTTATCCTTCCATCCAAGAACCTCAGAGCACTTTATACAGACACTAATGAATTAACCCTCACAGCACCTGCTGCGGAGTATGTCAGTATCATTGTCTCCTTAGTGTAGAGGCACAGAGGAAACTAAGGCAGAGCGAGGTTATGTAACCTGCACAAGTTACACAACAAGTCTGTGGCAGAGCCAAGGACAGAACCCAGGACTGCTGTTACCTCGTCCTGTGCTTTAGCTACAAGACCATCCTTCCTTCCATAAGGGGAGGCTATGGAGCCATGATAAGCTGTTACCATCAAAAGGCTCTTTGTGGCCTGTGTGAAATAAGCTTGGTGTGTCTTCATCTAGGTCCCAAGTGGCAAGAGCCACATCAAAACGACTGTTACACTGAGAACTAGTTGTCCTCTTTATTGGCAGTCTCAGCGGAGAGGCCAACGACCGAGCAGGCCAGGGAAACATAATTCCCCTCACATCCCTAGAAAGGGTGCTTCCAGGACAGGGGTGATATGCATTAGTAGAGGGAGGTGTGGGGAAGTTTGCCCTTCTGCTGCCTGTGTGACCTCTGCTCTGGGAATAAATAATCACTTGTGAGCTGCCCCTTTTAATAGCACAAAGTTAAAGATGAGAGAAAAATGCATATTGTGCGCTATGGAGCCATGGTCATGGCTCCATGACACAAACCATTTGCTCCACCACTGGACAAGCTGTAAATCCTAGCATGACACAGAGACAGATAGATTCAATATTTTATACATACGCCATATACTTCAGCCGTGAAGAGGATGCTGCAGCATGACAAGCTTTGGAGACTTTATCTTGCTGCAGGAGCTGAAAAACGGTGATTCTTTAACAGTGACACAATAGTTAGAGATGTGTGTGTGTGCTGGCAGATTCACCAGCCACCTTGTGTGTTTTTGGCAGGTTTGCATATGGGTGAATGGTTTCATGTTGGTGGATGTGTACTGTCTGTTTCGTCTGGTGTGGGTGTGAAATTTGTGCATAGGTGTAATATTTTTAGTGGCCATGTATGTCAGTGCTGGGGCACATGCATGTGTCTTTTGGTGTGCATTGATTTGTGAGTGTGTGTGTGCTGGTATGCATCTATATGTGGGCTGGTGGGTTTGTATTGTGTGTGTGCGTTTGATTGTATGCAAGTTTATTTTCCTCCAGCACTTTGGCAGCTGCAACACCAGATTCACCCCAAGCCTTCTACACACAGTCTCTTGTCTTTGTGCCACGCTGAAGAGACCTTGGCTCTTCCCTTCCCAGCCCCGCCTTGTTTCAAACACAGCCCCCAGTGCTCCTTTGCAAAAAGGCAGCTCCTTCAGCAGCAGGTAAGAGGATGCTGCAGGCACAGCTGACATGTGCACAGCACCTGTAAAGCTCAAATGCTCTCCAAGAGCAAGCAAGTGGCCTGTCCCCTCTCCAGGAACCAGCTAAAGCCCTCAGAGCCACAAGCAGGGGCGGCTCTAGGATTTGCGCCGCCCCAAGCAGGGCGGCACGCCGCGGGGGGCGCTCTAGCGGTCGCTGGTCTCGCGGCTCCGGTGGACCTCCTGCAGACGTGCCTGCGGAGGGTCCGCTGGTCCTGCGGCTCCGAGGACCTCCCCCAGGCACGCCTGCGGATGCTCCACCGGAGCCGCGGGACCAGCGGACCCTCCGCAGGCACGTCTGCGGGAGGTCCACCGAAGCCGCGGGACCAGCGGACCCTCCGCAGCCATGCCTGTGGGAGGTCCACTGGAGCCGCCTGCCGCCCTCCCGCGGGACGCCACCCCAAGCGTGCGCTTGGCACGCTGGGGTCTGGAGCCGGCCCTGGCCACAAGTGCACTGGGCACTGCTCTTCCATTGAGCTGGCCACACTCTCCTGTGCTGGGCGTGTGCCTTGTAGCAGATGGGCCTGCAGCAGCACCTGCTGTCCTGAGGAGCAGGCCCTGGGATGCAGCTGCCCATGCCCAGGGGAGCCGACCAATGTCATGTGTCCAGGGCCCTCGCAGGGAGAGTCATTTTCTAACAACGCTGAACAAGGAACTTGATTAAAGTAAGGAAAATACTATTAAGCCATAAGCTACATTGTCTGTTTCTGCTTCACAGCAGAGCTTCTGCCTAGAACTTTCCCCAGACCCTTCCTGCTGCAGATGTAAAGAAACAGGGCATCCATTTCATTACAGCCACTTCTACTAATGGGGAGCGCCTGCTGGGAGAGGCTCCAGGCTTGAGCTATATACTACCAAGATGGATGGATGGAGCCTGACTGACAGGAGGAGGGATACAGCAGCAGCACCAGCAAAGTGAGCTTTTCGGGGGGGGGGGGGGGGCGGGATATTGAGTCAAGCAAACAGACCCAGCCCTTACCCTAAAACTCCAACTCAACACTTTTTGATTCTCAAATAAGTTCCCTTAACTGTATCTTCTCTCCTCCACCTCTAACCTCTTCCCGGTCTGGACATAGGGTGACCAGATAGCAAGTGTGAAAAATCAGGACAGGGAGTGGGGGGTAATAGGTGACTATATAAGAGAGAGCCCCAAATATCGGGACTGTCCCTATAAAATCGGGACATCTGGTCACCCTATCTGGACACCCCTCCACAGTTCCAGAGTCCAGCGGGCACCAGGAGAAGCAGCGCGTATGGACATAGATACTGCTCAGAGACCAGCAGACTCAGATCTGTTGGCTCAAGCACTATGGATTTCCATGACCAAGTATTTACCAGCCACTCCTGGACTGGCGAGCCCAGGCTGACTGGTGTTGTAAGGGGGGGGGTCCCGTGTCCCAATGCAGGGAGTTGACAGTGCCAGCTGAGACTTGCTTGGAGATTTGGGGTACTCTGATCAAAGCTCTGAGGCTGTGAAACCCGGCCAAACTGAACCAAATGGGTTGGTTTGCAGCCCGTGGGGAGCCAAAGTGCTATGCAGGCACATCTGTCACGCGACAAACTAAGGCCCCTTCCCAGGGGTGACTCAGGGAGTGTGTACACCAGACAGACTCATTGCTAGGAACAGAAAGTCAGCAAGTGAGGTGCAAGCCCAGTTTTATCCCTTCCGTGCTGGACCAGCTGGGCACATAACAGTGCAGCCGAAGGGAGTTACACTAGTCTGGCTGGATGCTGCGAGGCAGGGATGGCCAAACTGCAGCTCTTTTACAGTGAAAGTGTGGCTTGTGGAGACCCCCCCCCCCCAAATCTCTGCCTACCAGACTGTGGGGGGTGTGGAAGCTCAGGGCTTCTGCCCTGCAGCGGGGTGGTGGGGCTAGGGACTTCTGCCCAGCAGGGACGGGAGTCTTGGGGCTTCAACTCCATGGGGTGTGCCTTCCAGGCCTCGGTGCTTCAGCAGGAGCGGGGCTGAAGCCCCAAGCCCAGACAGGCACCTCCGGCAGGGCTCAAAAACCCAGAGACCTCCCGCTCCCCAGGGCTGAAGCCCCGAGATCCCCCCTCCCTGCAGGGCACAATCCCTCCTGCCGCAGGGCTGAAGCCCCGAGCCCCGGCAAGTGTACCCTGGCTCTTGACCTTCTGAAGATTGTCAGATGCAGCTCAGGGGGTCAGTAAGTTTGGCCACCCCTGCTCCAAGACATGGATTCAGCTACTTAGTACCTCTCAAGGCTGGTAACCTATGGGGGGAGGGCACTGGTACCTACTCCCCCACCATGCCCTGCTGCCTTCTCACCCCCGTCCTTCATCGCATAAAGCCCCAGAACGTAAAATATCACCTGAAGGGTGAACTCCACTGAGCAACAATGAGATCCTGAAGTGGGGGTGGGGGGAAACACAACTGCCTCCCTAAAGGGATTTTAAGGTTCCTGGGCAGTAGCAGCAGGAAACTATCCTCAGATCCACCCCTAAGGTTGCACAAACTGGGTGCTCGCACATTTCTCCAGAGTGCAAAGCACCAGCGCTGGGAGCATTCTAGTGCAGTTTCTTCCTCTAGCAATCTCTTTCCTTCCTGCTGGCCAAATAGCAGCCATGGGAGGAAGGATTCCCACTTGTCCCCCGCGCTGGCACGATAAATAATCTGAAAAGGATTAATTAAAGATCACAGCTGCTAAATCAACGGGGCCCCGGCCTCCAATCTCAGCCGCATAGCTTCCTCCCCACCCCGCCGCACCACACACATCGCAATTGCTGCTGTAGGCTGAGCGCGACACCGACAAGAGTCCTTTCTCCAAGTGGCCTTGTGCCGTTTCGGGCCATTAGGCTTTGGCTCCGCTCTAATAACCCTGTCCGCGCGTAAAGAGAATCAGCGAGGATTTCTAGATAGAGAACAGATACACCCCCTGAACTAACACACGCCTACGGAGTGGGTGGGAGCCACCCTGTGCACTGAGCCCAAGCTGGGGTGGGGGCTGGGACGGGCACACGTGGGGAACTAGGGGAAGGAGAATCTCACACACAGCCGATTGCGGGGAGGGATATATATGTATAGGTCATGGAGGGCAAAGTGGGGAGAGATACATACACACATAACATGGTGGGGCAGAGAGAGGTGGAGTCGCGCTCGCACATAGGGCACGGGGGAACAAGGAGAGGGAGAATTTGTCAGAAACAGGGCATGGGGGACAGAAAGAAGGGGAACGACACCCACCCAGATTTGGGGCATGGGGGAGAAGGAGGGGGTGTCATACACAAGTGGGAGCAAAGACAGGAGCAAGCACACCCATGTGCATCCCTCCATGGCTGCCTGCACTGGTGTTTGTTCTGCCCAAACGGCCCACAGGTTGTCTCTGAAACCTCCTGGCAAGGAGCTAGCTAGCACAGATGACTGGAAACGCTAGGACCACTGAACCTCGGTTGCATTAGAAAAGCATGTATATGAAGGACACCCTGCACCTGTCCATGCCCCCAGCCCCTCGGACACCCTCTGCCTATACCTCCCCAACACACATTACCAGTTGCTGCACCATGGGAAAGACTCTGCCCCAGAGCCATGGGAGAGTAGAACCTCCCTCCTTCCACTGCCCACCCTTAACTCTGCCTTAGGTTTGGGTGCTGGTCTGGATCACAAGACTGAGTGGAATTAGAAAGGGCTCCATGGAGCAGTGGGACTGGCAGAATAGATGGGGTGGGGAGCATCTCTTAGGTATGTCACCAGTTCAACTCTAGCCCAAATCAGCTGTGACAGAGTTGTTCTTATTTAATGGGTGATCAGTGGCCTGTATGAAACTTAATCCACTGGCCCCTGAGAGCTGAAGGGCTGAATAGCCCATAGGACTGCTCACTAACCCTGAGAGGTGACCCTAAGTAAGCTTCAGTAGTGAAAACTGCTTCTTTCCTTCTCTGCGCTTGGGATTTGCACCAGTGCAGCTGCTGTGGTGGCTGTCCATTGATTGCTGGAACTGGGGCAATTTCACAATGCACACAAGGTCCAGGACTTTACCTGAGAATTGATGCCACGTTAAAAGCATTAACACTAAACATTTCTCAACGTGAGACACTTCCATCCACTTTTAATTCTGGGGTCAGACTGTTTCTCCATGATCATCTTCCTTGTGCCTGCCAAGAGGGAGAAACACTACAATCATCCCCATCAATTCCACTGATTCCACTCATGCTCAGGTTGAGGACCCCAACGGTACGTCTCCATTTCAAGCTGGAGGTGTACATGCCGGCTTGACAAGACAGATCCATGCTACCTCTGATCGAGCGAACACACTAAAAGTAGAGTAGATGCGATAGCATGAAAGGCAGGAGAGGTCTTGCCTCCCATAGCGCCTACCCATCAGACACACTAGGCACATAACTGGGGCAGCTAACCCCTCCTGTTGCTCATGCCATCACAGCAACACTATTTTTAGCACACTCGCTCAATCAGAGCTAGAATGGATATATCTCCTCAAGATGGGAATTAAGCCTCCAGCTCACAGTGTAGACATGCCCTCTGGGTGGGGCGGTTGATATCCTGCTGCAGTGAGCATCTCTGCCTAATTAAAGAGAAGGACTCAGATCCAGATTTTCACAGGAGCTGAAAATGGATGGCTCCCATTGACCTCAGCCGAAGCAGTTTGTGCAGGTGGGTGGGAATTTTTCAACAAACCTTTTCTTGCCAAAAAATACTAAGTCATTAAACTGAAACTGTCAATAAAACAGGCTCAGTCTTAATGAATCCCCCAATTTGAATGCGTTTGGGGAAAAACATTTTGACGTTATTGAAACATCGCATTTCTACATTTCTGAACCGGGACGTTTTCAGTTTTTTGTTGAAACAACTTTTAATTCTGAAATGTTAGTAAATGCAGATGACAATTAGGTTAAAAAAAGGTCAAACTCAAAACAAAAACATTTTGATTGACCGGACCCATTTTTTATTTTTTTTTTCAGATTTTGAGTTTGCAAAAAATGTCAAGCGATTTCAACTTTTTGTGCTGATTTGGGATGGCAAAATGTTTCTCTCTCTCTCACCGTTTGTGGCGGGATGGGAAAACCGTCTCCTGCCCACCTCCAGCAGTGGGTGCTCAGCACTTCTGAAAACCAAGCCCCGAGGGCTAGATTCACAAAGGGACTTAGACGTTACCCACCACTTTAGGGAGTGGCTGTAGCCTAGAGCCGGGCTCACCACACTGTCCACTTTGTAAGTATCCCCACATGGGCCAAACTGGGAGATGATTAGGACTGAGTGATTAACCAGGTAACAAGGGGATTCAGCTTGTCAGCAGGGGACTGTTAAATGGCAGACAGGAAGGGAGAGAGGAGGACTGGAAGGAAGGGCAAGGAAACCCAGGATCTCAGAGAGGTGACACCTCTCTCCCCACCTGCTCATCCTGTGCCTAGAGGGTACATTGAAGATTGGGAAAAGCCTTAGGGTGATGGGACATGAAGCTGCATAAGACACTGTAAATAGAGTACACTGTGGCGAAGAATGTATCCATGTGCAAGGACTGCTTACAAAGAGAAATCCGGGGTAAGGATGCTCACCCCGTGACAGCGCCCAAGTTCCAGATTTAGATACCACTGGCATTCACAAAATGCCCACTCAGCTGCTACTTAACTCTGTGGGCACCTAAACTCCAGCACAATTCCCGCCTGAATCCCTTTGTGAATCTAGGACTTAGACTCCAAATTAAATTATCAGCGTTCACGCTCCAACCAAAATCCTGAATCTAAATACCCCCGGGACCCAGACTGAATGTTATACTCTCTCTCTCTAATGGAGATCCCATCTCTGAAACATCATCAATAACAAGAGTTATCTGTCCTCTTTGTGCTGCCAACAAAAAACAGCCCCGCGGCTTGAGCAACACCCCTTTCTCCAGGAGGTGCTCTTTGTGCACGTCAGTGTCTGCCATCTACCTCGCTCCCTCGCATGCACCCTCCTCCCTTTGCTTCTCATTCCTTTGCTCAGCAAGGCTGGCATTTAAGAAACACTTATTCCAATCCATTTCTACCCTTGTACAGCAATTGGGTGTCATTTAGTTTGATTTAACCAATTTACTCCTATGAATTAATTGGTTAATAAGCCATCTGTATGCATCCGTCACACTCATGCACACAGACATGCTCACACACTTGTCCTTGTTTAATAACAGGCTGTGGGGCGTGATGGGACGTGGGGAGTGAGGGTTAATTTAACTCCCCAGGGGATGGCGAACAAAGGACCTTCTCTAGTATTACACTGACCTTGACCTCTGAGTAGAGCAGTGGAATTGGGTGGCTGGGGTAATTCAGGAATAATCAACACCATTACTGGAGAGGTGTGCAAGCTACAGTTTGAGATCAAGAATCTCAAATACCCCAACATGTTTTTTGGGGGGGAAATATGGGGTTTGGATTCAGGCTTATTGGAGAGTGTGTGAAATTCGGATCTGCATTCAAAACCTACTGCAGTTTGGGGGGTTCATTGCTGAAGTTTCTGAGGTGGGTACCATTTCTAATAAGTACCAAAATATTGATTTAAATTTCTATTTCTATACCAAAAAAGGCACCTCTCCTAGGCCCCAGACAGTTTAACTTTATATATAATCCCCCAAGCCATCCAAAAACAACAACAAAGCAACCAAAAAACATATCCAGCAACATATCTCAACCTACACAGCAGCAAAACATCAACCGGCTGACAGAGAAACACCACCTCCCTTTCCCTGGATGCCCATACATCTCAGCCACCCTCAGAAGCTCAAGCAAACAGAAAAGCTTCTCAGTGGGTCTTGAAGGTTAACACATTTAGGCTATTTCAGGGCAGGGGGGAATTGAATTCCAAAGCCCAGGGATCCCTGTGAAAAACATCCTGCCAACATATTCCCCCTTGTTTGTACCTAGGTAGCTGCAGCACAAATGTCTCAGCTGATTGCAGCAATGTAGCATGGGCAAAGGGGCAGCCTCTCAAGTCGGAAGCTCCCAAGCCAGTTAAGACATCATAGGCGAGAACTAGAACTTGAAACTACCTGGGAACTAATAGGCAGCCAGTGCAGGTCATGGAGCTTCTGCTTCACGTGTCCCTGGCATGAAACCCCCTCAGTATAGGGGTTGCTGCATTCTGCATCAACCAACATGCAAGACACAGCCCCATGCAGACTGCATAGTCCACTGATCTCAAGGCAACTAAGGAATGGATCAGGGGACCCAGGTCCACACTCAAAAGCAACAGGGGGGGGGAGGGGTCCAGTCTGGGAGTGCTAAAGAAGCATCATGCTTAGCCCTTAGGGCTGGGGAGATGGGGCATTCCAGTGCTGAGCATGGCAGGGTGGTAGCCCATTCTAGCTGCCTCTGGGGCTGTTCCCTCCTCTCCCACTGCCTCCACACACCAGGGTCTCCTAGTCATCTGAGACACAAGTAATTGGGATTCAGGTTCTGGAGGCGAGGCGGCAAGGGTGAATAGCAGGGACACAGTTGCAAAGAACAAGTACTTGGTTCCCCCAGGAAAATGAAATTACCAGAGAGTTCACTTAAACGGATCCCATTAGAGCAACACACACTGCTCAAAGAAGAACATTCTCTGTGCACTGAAGTGAAACACCTACAGAAACACAGGGCGGCTGTTTGAAATGGCTCCCCTGAGACAGGGAGGGGGTAAACCTCTCTACAGCAAGCTCAGCCCACCTCATACACCCCAGGGGGAGAATGTAAGTGGAAAAAACGACCCGGTTAAACTAAAGAGGGAGCCCGTCAGACAACAACTCCAGTGTATGTGCATGTGCGGGGTCCTAATAGACTGTATAACAGAGGTCTCGACTGTGTAAGGCCTTTGTAACTGGTTATGAGGTGTGTGTGTTGTGTGGCACACCAGGAGCTAATCCTCAGATGTCTCCACATAACAGAGGGTTTTGCTTTTTTTTAAGGTGATGTTTAAGGTTGAAAGCACACATCAATGGTCTGAGTGCATGCTGCCTCTCAGGAACACTGGAAACTCATGAAATAAAGAGTTAAAGCCACACGCCTCAAAAAACAAAAAACAACAACAAAAGCATCATAGTACCTTAAATCTGCCCCCTACCGTGATACCCTGAAAAAAAAAAATCAGAAACGCACGCTAACCTCCCTATCCATAACCAACAGCTTCATGTGATCAGGGACCACAGAGACTCGAATGCATCAGGCGGAATCCTGTAAGTGGCTGTGCGGCTTGACAGCTGGTTTTTTTGGCCACGCACAACACGCATACCAAGAACGTTACAGATTCCCGATTAGACAGGTAGCATGCTGAAGGCACTTGCCTCCCACTCACCTTTAAAGGGTCTAATTCTGCCAGGTGCTAAGGCACACAGGGCCAGATTTCAAAGGCATCTATAAGGCAAATAGGCACCTAGTGGGATTCTCTAAAGTCAGTCATTGGGCTAACTCATCCCCATATATAAACCTCTTCTATCCAGGTCATGCTATCAGTACGCTGACATAAAAAAGGCAAAGATCAGTGTGTTGGCAAATCTTCTCACCTAGTACTGGACATATGTATGTCACACTATGGAAGAAATTATTGTTATTATACAGGTGTACTGCAGCAGTGCCCAATCAGGAATGTGGTCCCACTGTGGTAGGTGCTGTGCAAACAAAGACAGATACAGTCCCTAGTTTGATGAGCTTAGGAAGCTGAATCCTATCAGGTGGAGACTGGGGTTGGGGAGACTGGAGGGTGAGTCGGGACTTGTTCCACTCTTGAATTCTGTCTCAGCCCTGCCTAGCAGTTCCTAGAAAGCCAGTTCCCAAGA